>NC_091854.1:12834090-13137121 GCF_037783145.1 Equus przewalskii
AACACACTTTTTGAAAACTGAAGTTCACCCCACTTTTGAGTTATATGTTCTTATTTAGCAGAGTCTAATTTAATGTTTATTCATATTTATTTAGTTGAATCTTTTTGTTTAAAAACATTATACCTAAAATACTTATTATATTACAGTCATATCTAGTGTTTAAGATAGTAGAAATGTTAATGCTGACTGTGTGATCTTGCACTTGTTTCCTTAATGCCACAACTCAGATGAGAGGCCAGATGGAGTCTCATCTGAAGGAGTTAGAGTGCATCCGCGATTCCTTGACGACGGCGGAGCAGAGGCTTCGGGAGTGTCAGGAGAGTCTGCAGCACTACCAGGGGAGATGTGCAGACCAGGCCCACACCGTTAGGGAGCTGCAGGGCCAGGTGTCCAGCTGTCGTTCTGATTTTTGCTAGAGGTGGTAAAGAAATGTTTAGGAATGATTTCACCAGTTGAGGGCACTCATGTCAGGGGTTGATTTTTTTACTCTCATCTAAATCAGTTGATAAAATAGCAGTTTCATGCAGATACTATAATAATATTTTGCAATCTAGTATTTTATGGTGAAAAACTGGTAAATAAAATCGCTGGTTTAGTTTCTCCATACAAATCTATATTTAGAGACTTGAGGACAGGGCAATAGCATGAAAGAAGTGATACTGTGTTTACATATGTATTTTTTTATGTCAAGATAAGGTAAATTAATATAATTTACCTTACAAAAATTAGAATTTATTTTGATTAGAATTGTGCCATCAAGTTTATTTGGATTATTATTTGAACAAAAATTACGTTTTTCAACATAACACTTTTTTACTTCATCAAAATAGGGATCCTGGGTGCCCTGTTAGTCACCACATAGCCATCTCCTAATTCAATGCCTAGCACATAGTAAGCACTGAATAAGTACTTTTTTAGTTAATTACTTTTTCCCAAAGAAGCGCGCCCAAGGATGGTAGTCAGTCTTTTTGTTCATTTACAAAACAATTTAAGGACTGATTCCGTGTCGCTTACAAAACATACTCTGGATTTTAATTTGGAATTATATCCTGTTTTTAAAAACATGGAAATAAAATTTTACTGAATTTAAATTCCTGAGAAGAGATTTTTCTAGGAAAATGTCAAATTACATAGATAACCTAAATTACTAATTGAAATTATGAGAAAAAATTTTTTTATTTTCAAAGATGTTTAAAAACTATTTATGTATAGCTTTTGAAGCAATGGGAAGAATATTGTCTCAGTATGGACAAGTGTGTCTTTGGTTGATTTACTTGTTTATTTTATTTTGCTTCTCACAAATATGGTTTTTACTCATAGTTACAACTTCACCGATATTCAATTATCAATCCCTATCTTTAGGTGAAACGGAAAACTATAAGAGAAACCCTAATAAGTATCTAACAATAGGAGATTAATATTGTTTAAAACCTTCACATTGACTTACTAAATCCCCTTTTTCAATAAAACATTGTTCAGAATGTTTTAATTGCCATCTTTCGTCTTTCAAAAAAAATTTTAGTAGATGATTTTCCATGAGGCAACATAGTTTTTTCAACTTAACCAAGAATTTAAGAACTTATGCCTTAACAATGTAATATTTCTTGGTGTCTCTCTGTGTAGGAGTAATAATAATAATATTTATATTCTCTTGTTTTTTAACAACATATATAGATTTCTTTGAAAGTTGATTATAAAGAAAACAACCAAGGAAACTTTTTTTTTCTCTTTTAGGTTGATGGAAATCACAATCTTCTGACAAAGCTTTCTCTGGAAGAGGAAAATTATCTTATTCAGTTGAAGTGTGAAAATCTTAAACAGTAAGTATTAAAGTGACTTAAAATTGGTGTTACACTTTTCTCTATATGCACAATAATTTTAAAATATATGTTTTTTGTGAAAAGAAAATTAGAACAGATGGATGCGGAAAATAAAGAGCTTGAAAAGAAGCTGGCAAACCAAGAAGAATGTCTAAAGCAAAGCAATCTTAAGTTTAAAGAGAAATCTGCAGAATATACAGCATTGGCCAGACAGCTGGAAGCTGCTTTAGAAGAAGGAAGACAAAAGGTACAGATGGCCTTTATTTAGAAACTTTTTAATTAGTTTACCAAAGAGTCATCTTTTTAAACAGACAGTATCTCATCTTGCGAAACCTATAGTTATTGTTTTTATCCTGATGACGGGGTGAAGGGAGCAATTACATTTTTGTTTTTTTACCTACTTTTCCCTTTTGGAGCTAAATAGATATATTACTGGTCCAGAGTTACTTCACCAGATAAATGATGATGTGTCAGGGTAAAGGGCAGAGATGGAAAACACTTTAAAGGAGTTCCCCCCTCTTTTATAAAAACAAAGTGAATGTGCAAGTTATTGAACCTTTTGGCTTTGATCAGGATCTGGTGAGCTGTAAAGCTCAGCTCCCTTTTCTTTTGGCAAATACTATTGCTTGAATAAATATTTGTAAGAATTAAATTCCAGTTAAATCCATTTGGTTAGCATTTAATAAATATCTCACTGTGTGTCAGGCACTCTGCTAGTGCTTGAGACGCAAAGACGAGTAAGCCCTGGCCTCAGTTCTCAGGACACTCACAGTTCAGTAGGGAGATAACATGCGGACAGACGTCATCCAGCACGTCGGTGCTACAGTAGAGGGAGGGTACAGGGTACACCAGAGGGCATGGTTAGTTCAACCTGGGGGTGAGGGGAAATGATTCAGGAAGATCTCAAAGAAGAGGTAAATTTGTCAAATGATTTGAAAATGTAATCTTGACGTGAGTTGGGCTTTGGAGTCCAACAGGAACTGGATTTGAATTACGGCTCTGACACATTATACCCTGACCCAGGACAAATTACTTCTCTAAACTTTAGTTTCTTAATTGGAAAATGGGGATGATGAGTCTTCTCATAGGATTGATGATGCTAAAAAGAGATCATCTATCCCCTGATGACTGTTAGGTGTGTGTCTCCACCCCAGACTTTTCTCTCCCCTGAAATCTAGACTCATATATTCTGCTGCTTACTTGACATCTCCACTTAACATAGGCATCTCAAACTTAACATGTCCGACACCCAACTCTGAATCTTTTCCTCTAAACTCTCTTTCACCTATGGTCTTTCCCATGCCTGTTAATGGCAATTTCACAAGAGTCAGATAAAATCTGATACCTTGAAATGTGCCTCCTTACATCACAAGTGTCACATGTGTATATTTTGATTTTTTTAACTCTGGGAAACCAATTTAAATAGACTTTCAAAGACACATCATTGAATAAAAGCTAAGTAGTAAAATACACTGCCAGTGGTAGAAATGTAATCCAGATTTCTCAGCTCCACAAACCTTTGGGAGGAAAATAAGAGTGACTTTACCCCGACTTCAGCCTAAGTGGACTTTGGAAATGCTAAGTGCTCTCAGATTTCCTCTTGAAAGTGTTTGGAGTCTCCAGAGATGTGTCTGCCCTCTCCTTTCTCTCCTGCTACAATGGAATTTTAGTTCCCACCACATGAGGAGTGCCGTCACTACACTGTCACCACTGTCCGCACTGAGGGACATTGACATGGGCACGGGTATTTGTCCTGAGGGCTCTTTCTCCCACAGTTTCAGATCCTGCTAACATCTCTCACTCACAATCGCCCTTGGAATTTGTGCACAAGAAATCTCTGTAAATCACTTTAGGATAACTTAGAACTGAGTCCAAAGAAGTTAGAAGACAATCCTTCCCACTAGCTCCTTGCTGCCTCCACTCTTGTTCTTGTGGCCCCAACCCAGCATTCCTACAGATAGGCTCACACACATCTGAATCTTTGGAGGAGCATGGCTGAGCCAGACTTTCTGCTAAACAAAGCAGTCAGAAAAATATGAAAACTCGAATTCAGTCCACTTTGGAGGTGAATGAATGAAAAACCAATCTCTTTTGTGTGTGTGTATATCACCTGCCCTGCCCCCAAGTCTTTCCATCCAAGTCTATAATCAGCATTGAATGAGAACTTTGTATTTTCTGCCACTGCTTTAGACACCATGGTGAATATAAATACTGTAAAACATGGCAATTGGTCTCAGTGGGATATAAAAATATAGTATTGGAGAAGACACCTACCTGGCACAGAGCAGTGCAAATGCGTACATCTCTTCCATCTCAAGCTAGTTTTGCAGCTACTTATACTCCAAAGAGAAGTATCCATACTTCTATGTGCTTCCTCAAGACGGAGCATCTTTAAACATTTTCTAATTAAATTATCTAATATCCAATTAATGTGTGTTTGGAAAAAAGAGGCCCAGTATAACTATGTCAAGTCTTTAAATCATACTTTAAAGAAAGCACATTTAGTTATTTTACTCTTTTAATGAAAATTACAGGTTTCTGAAGAAATAGAGAAAATGTCATCTAGAGAGAGGGCTTTACAAATTAAAATATTAGATCTGGAAACTGAGCTTAGAAAGAAAAATGAAGAACAAAAACAACTTGTTTGCAAAATGAACAGTGTAAGTATTAGTATGGCTTAATGTGTTTTCATAAAAAATAAGTTAGCATTTAACATTCTTACCATGTAGTTTAGTTAAACAGTTAAAATACGAAGTGAGGGGAATCAGGGCTATTGCTTTACTGATAGTATTAAAAATAACAAATAATATAAATCATAAAAAATAAAAATGTCAGGATTATGTCAAAGAATTATCCTGCATCCTTGATTGCTTCTGTTACATTTCCCCCAAAGTCTTGTCAGGCCCTTCCCCTGCATATTACTTTTGCATGACAGCTGCTTAATGCAAATTACAGATATAATCTACTTATTTTCTTTCTCTTATGAACTTTTCAATTTTGAAGATAAACACAATTTAAACTATTATTATGAGTTAGATTTTGATATCTCTCTGGAATAATGAATATTATATTTTAGGAAGTAGTAAGTTGGTATTAAGTAAATACTCAGTATTATTATATCTGCATATGAGATGGATGCTTTGGTCCATTCAGCCATGAAATGAGAATACCAAATTGGCTGTGTTTAATTAGTCTTCTAATGTTTTTTCCTAAATATTCATGAAATAGTCAATTGGCATAAGATACAATGAAATCTAGCACTAGTTGTGACTAAATTACTTAAAACTATCTACTTAACAGTGACGTAGAATATAATTATACTTTATTTTTTCCAGGAGCCAGAGATTCCATGAAAACTATTTTTTTCATTCCTAAGTGTCTTAAAAGTTGAAAACCAGGTTCAAAAGTTAAATGATTTTTGGCATGCATCATTAGTTTAATATTTACCATCAAAAGATCCATGGCAGTTTAATCAGAACAAAACATTTCTCACTTTTAATTTAGCACAGGCCTTCCCTTTATTTCTAAACTTTTTTTTTTTACTCACCATCACAGTTTCTCATGTTGTAAAGTATGTGTGATGTTCTTTGTGTAATTAAGCCTCTGAAAAAATAAAGTAAATTTACTAAGATCAGGTGGGTTTTGCTATAGTGTTACCAGTACTTTGCCAAAGCTACCAAAATACGTAGGTTTCAGATTTGGTGTTTTATTAAACCTGATAATTTTTACAATAGTAAAAATGTAGAATTCTAAGCATAGATTTAGGCATTGCTGGAAAATGAGTTCATGTGTTCTGTCCATTCCAGGGAACAGCTAGCTCAGTGAGCAGTTCAGTATTTATTTTGTATACATGCCTTAGCCCAGTTGTGCGATAAGCACTCTGAGGGCCTGTCTCATAGCTGATTGTAGCCTGGTGTCTGCCCACAGTAGCAGGCCTCTTCACATTTTCTGCCCAGGTGCCCCAGTGGGGGCCAGAGTGGATGCACAGACCCAAGAGTGACCTCAGCAGCTTAACCCAGGCCAGCCTTCCTGAAGCCTGAAATGTCTTTGGAGTCATGTATTATGCTAAAGTCCATATAGGTTTTGCATTCTACCCTACAATATGTGTGTTTGATTAATATTTTTCCCTCCAAATTGTTGAGTAAAATTGATGTTTCACAGAGATTCACTATATTAATTCTGTGACTGTGTGTAGCCCGGCCTAGCACATTGCTTCATACCACCCCCTTCCCCCGAGGGGCATCACTCAGTTTCAGAACCTATCAGGTATCACTCAACACCTGAGAGAAGGAAATAAGGTGCCTACATTTCATTTGGAAGCCAGATGATATTTTCAGCCTGTCTTTATCTAAAGTATGATTTTCAGTGAACAGATCTACTTGGGAATTTAAATGCAACTCAATATTTTAAAAAATATATTAAGTTTTTACTTTTTCCTCGAATGAAGAACACCTTTAATATTGAGTTCTTTTTATTTTTCTAAGAATTCTTTCTTAGAATTTTATAATTCTAAGAATTCTAAAAATAAAATGTTCATATTATCAAAACTAGAAGTCTGTCCATTTTTAAAACAGGGAAGTCATTTTTATGGTATAGAATATGAATTTTTAGGCAGAGGAAATGGCAAAAACTAGTATTAAAATGTCTTGTTAAATAGTGGAAACTATGACAGTTTACAATAAACACATTTGTTAAGTTAATCATGTTAAATATGTAATAATTTGGGGCTAAGTGAATGTGCATTACCACAGACTAGATCACGTGTCTGTCACTAAATAGATCACTAGGTAGCCGTGGATGTGCTTTAGTTTTGTGGGTTTTAAAGACAAGTGAACTGTAAGATAAGTTAATGAACACATCAGATGTTAGGATTCTTTGAAAAAATTAAAAATCATGTATTAAATTATTTTATATTATAAATTTTATATTATGACTCTGTTCTTTGCTAGAATGTCACTACTGATTATCTTTATTTCTTTTTTTTATTTAGAAAGCACAACATCAGGAAGTATATTTGAAAGAAATAGAACAGACTCTTGAAAAGTCGGAGAATCAAAATGAGAGTATTAAGAATTATTTACAGTTTCTTAAAACTTCTTATGTAACAATGTTTGGATAAATTGTTGAACTTATTTTCTATAAGCAATGAGTTTTTACTATGAGTCTAAAAAGTGATCAGGTAAAAAATAAACAAATATACTATCTGTTGTTACACTTGATGATTTATGAGTGGTAGTGTTAGAGTTTTTATATAAAGATTTTGAAACATACTTTATTATCCACTGGAAACTTTAAAACAAGATAGATGTTAGTATTCCTTTTTGCTGGATAATTTTCACTTGGCTCTGGTTTAATTCCTATTTAAATTATTTTGGTTTTTAGAATATTTTTCACATACACACAAAAGAAGCCCGAATCATTCTTTGTGACTGTCTGCAGCCACCATTCAAATGAATTTGTAATAAATCTAGGCCAATTATGACCCAAATACACGATCGTAAATAATGTATATAATTGTTTTTCATTGTGGTGCTATATAGATATAATAAAGGCAAATATTCTGGATATTAATTTTTAATAATGGTATAATTACATACTTTATAAAGATACCAAATGTCTCAATGTACTTACTCTTGTTTCAAGTATATGCTAAGATGCCATTATAATTTCTGTGAGGTTTTAAATATAGAATTTGAAGTCATAGCTATTAAATGCCAACTGATGGTGACAGATGAAAATATATTGGCATGCATTGTTTCTTTATAAAGGATAGGCATTCACACTCTCCTGTGAATTCATAGTATCTTTGTTCTTCATTTTATATTAGTGATTATCTGATGTAATTAGTGTAGATGTTCTAAAGCTCCTGAGTTAACTAAAAGCTTAAGGGGGAACACCTGGTCCCAGCCCTTCCACGGCCAACTCATATGAGATGATCAAAATAAGCACTCCCAATACCAAGAAGCTTTAGGATAAGGTCTTTATTATTGGGATGATATAGATAGAGAAGATACCATGAACTTGTTCCCTGTAATCTCCCATCCTATGCTGTGTGCCAAGGCAGGATACCCTAGAAGGCAATGGATGTAGTTGATAAGGGGTCAAGTAATAGTGACTCCTCTTGGACAATGGCTGAGAGCTGTTTATTCAAAGGAACACTCAGGTCTCAAAAGATTGTTCAAGAGAGAAGTTGTGTACTACACAGTCCAGCCTATGAACAAAACCCAGTCTCCCCAAGATGTTTGATCCTCTTCTCCGATCAAAAATGGGGCCCTGCTTTTCTCTGGTTCCCTCACTGTGAAGACTGCTATATCATCTGTAGGGGCCTACTTTCCAATGACCCATGTGCTTCATAGTATTTTTCTTAAAATAGTAAAATAATAATATAAGGAACTGGCCACATTTTTTTTCTGCCCAATGATTGCTAGCTAACAATATTAGTGTTACTGTGGTTTTTGTTTTTAAATCATAGTACTTGTAGTACTGAAACACATACATTCTTGACCCTTGTGGTCCTTTCTTCATCTCCTAAGGCGAAAGGAGCCTTAACAAATACTCACGTGAAAGGAAACAGGTTCCTGAGCATTGCTTACTAGACTGTGAGCTCCTTGAGGACAGAACTGTGTCTGACTCATATTTCTATCTCAGCCCCTACACAATACCTGGGATATAGTAGGGACTCATTTGATGTTTGGGGATAAATGAATAGAAGTTGAAAGATGCAGGTATTCGTATTCTTGTTTTAGATAGGAAAAAATGTAAGCATAGAGGGATTAACTACCATGGCTATGGTATAGAAGTCAGCATTTGGAAGGCAACTGTGCTCACCACTGTACCACCAGTGCTGCACTAAAGTGGGCATTTGAACTCATGCCTTCTGACTCCAAAATGAAAGTTCTGTGTACCAGGCTGTTTTCTTGTTGCAAGCAGTGGCAGCAGCAGCCCAGCAGCAACATTGCTGTTGTTTATTGAGTCCTCGCTACTTGCCAAAGTTCTGAGGATGGTACATGTATTAACCCATGTAGTCTTTACACTTGATGAGACAGCTGCTATTAATTCCATTTACTTTTCAGGAAACCAAAACACAGCCCAAGGTCACACAGCTAGTAAGTGGCAGTCGTCCAGAGCCTCTGCTCTTAACTCTGACCATACTACTTTCATATATGTTTCATAAATAAAGGTATTGGTTACTTTTAACAGTCATGCATTTACCTCATCTACAAATACTTTCTCTTTTTTAATATTTTTAATGTTTATTGCAGTAATTTGTGTATATGGCATTTAAAAATTGGAACTTGCAATGTTTTAGATAGACTGTGGAAAGAAAAGGCTATCACAAAGTCCCTAAGGTTGGCACTGAGATGCTAGAGACATGGGACAACAAAGGGAGTTTGCTAGACCCTAGAAGAACTTTAACAGTCCCTGTGCTTACTGTTTCCATGTGGACGTTAAGCACAGACGTTGGGCTCTTCTGGGGTGTGAACCAAACTCAGCCCAGAGTCAGTGCCCTGGTGTCCCTGAGGAGTGTCTCCATTTCCAGCTTTCCACCATCCCAGAAAGCCCTTGTCCCACAGTACTAAAGTCTGGCAGGATTTTCCTTCTATCCTTGACATTCAGAGCCTCATGACTTTCTTAAGTTCTAAAAGTTTTCTTCCATTATTTATGTGATTATTACTTCTCTACATATTCCTTTCCTTCTCATTTGGTCCCCTGGATCTGACCTCTGTGCAACTTGCCTTTTCCCTTGGGGTGCCTGTCATAGGGTTTCTTGTGAGATATTTCTTCCACCTGATTTTTCTGACCACTAATGTGGTTCTCAAGGGCAGTCATTCTCTTTTTCTGTTGGATATTGAATTTATAATTAAGAAACCATATTTTTTAGTTCCTAAAAGTGTTGGGGTTTGTGGGATTTTTTTGTTTTTGCTTTTTTGGGGGGTTTTATTTTTGAGGAAGATTAGCCCTGAGCTAACTGCTGCCAATCCTCCTCTTTTTGCTGAGGAAGACTGGCCCTGAGCTAACATCCTGCCCATCTTCCTCTACTTTATATGTGGGACGCCTGCCACAGCATGGCTTTTGCCAAGCGGTCCCATCTCCGCACCGGGGATCCGAACCGGCGAACCCCAGGCCAACGAGAAGCGGAACGTGCGCACTTAACTGCTGCGCCACCGGGCTCGTCCTCAATTTTTTTGTCTTTTAGAACTGAAATTCCATTATATTTTCATTAAAATTCTCTTCCATTCTTCTTCCATTGGTTCTGCTTCACTAGGCATCTCCTGTTTCTGTTCTGCTGACAGTCTTTCTTTCCAAACCCCATATGTGAGTGTTGATTTTCCTTCTCTCCCCATGGTCGTGGTTCCCTCACTACCTGCCAGCCGCCTGGCACATTTCTTGGGCAGTAGCAGGCCAAGTGGTGAAAGGTACGAGGGCTTCAGTTGTTGTGCGCCTGGACCTGTTACCCTCTGCTGAAGTGCTTGCTATGAGAACCCACTCTGCTCCCAGACTTTTTCAGTCACAAGCAGCCGCTCTTTTCCAACTACAAAGATGGGAAACACTTCATTCCACTGGAGAACCCGCTTCAAGGTTTTCTGGCATCAGCAAGTTTGTCGTAGCAAAAAACAAGTAAAGTCTCTTTGGAGGGGAACCCAGGGAGCATCTGTACCTTGAATGAGGTGGAGCAGTTTAAAGAATTAGTTCAGTCTGTATCTACTGGCTTGAGATTGTCCATGATGTTTATTTTTAGGTGAAGAAAAGTCACAGAATTTTGTATTTGTTATGGTTCACCTTTTGTAATGAAAACAAGCATCTCTCTATTTGTGTATGTAAGTTCACATATGTTGGTATAAGCATGGAGAAAGGGAAGCCTACATGCTGTGGTAGGGATGGGGTAAATAGTAAAAACTTCTCAATTATTTTGATGAGTTTCTCTGCTTTCAATTTTTTTTCTAATCTGATAATAAAAAATGTTAAAAGGTTGGAGGACAGGCATGAGAGGTGTAGGGAGTGGAAGAGTAGGATTGGTGAGAGGTCGTGGTCTGAGAATGAAATATTGGAATTTGATTTTCAGAGGTGGAGTGGTTGTGGACAAGGAAAAAGTGAAGAGAAGTGTGCTGGAGGTAGAGATGGAGGTCACTGGAGTCCAGGAGCTTGAGTCCCTGAGAAGGCTTGGATGTTGAAGCTATCTAGGATGTGGAAGGAATTGGGATAGAGCTGAGGAACAAGCATCCTGGTTAAGTGTGAGCATAGGAGTAGATGACTGTGATAAGGAATGAAGTTTTGAAACTCTATCAATGGTTTCTGATTGCATTTAGAGTAAAATCCAAAGTCCTCACCATGACCCTCAAGGCCCTGCGTGTTCTGGCCCTCACATCCATGGCCTCAAGGCCCTGCGTGTTCTGACCCTCACATCCATGACCTCAAGGCCCTGCCCACCTCTTCCCTGCCCTCTCATACCGCTCCCCTCACCCACTATGCCCAGTTGTACCTGGTTTCCTGAGAACGAGTTCATTCCTTTCTTTTTCGCATCTCAAAATGCTCTTTCCCCTACTCATGGCCTAACTAAATCCTACTCATTATCTTGTGTACCTTCCTCTTCTTTTCTTTCATAATTGGCAATTAGTTATTTGTGTGATTATTTGTTTCATGTTTGTCTCGCGAGATTTTAACCCCATGAGGATTTACTGTTCTGGAGCCTGTTAGCTACCACATAGCAGGCATTAAGTACAAATTTATTGGATGGATAGATGGAGGGATGGTGATATTGCCATTAGTGCTGAGCTTCCAAGTAGGGAGAGGGGATTTGCCTAAGAAAGGTAGGGAAATAGAAAGTCTGGGAGAATGAGTAGCTTTCACTCCTGAGGGCTGTGCGGGAAAGTTTCCTGGGTGAAGGGTTGGGTTTCCTTTCAGGTGGAGTTGGGGACTGAAGAGATGCAGGGTGCAGGGGACCTGTTTATAATCAGCCGGCTTCCAGATGCCGCAGTGGGAAACAGGAGGGAGCTGGCTTTGGGAGTGGATCAGGAAGGTAGAATGGGTTACTTTACAGCTGTTGGCTTCAGATGGTTTAAGAGGAATTTCCCTTTCTTTTCTTATCTAAAGAATTAATAAAAATCTCATGTGTTGTCTTCTTTTCGTTTGATACAGTTGAATTGGGGAAGTTGCTTAAATCCTAAGTGTAACTTAGTGTCTTTGATATATTTCACATTACAACTAGTTGTGGTACTTTCAGACAACACTTCCACAGAAGAAAAAATAAATATTAAAAATAAATAACTTTTCTTCCTTACATTTAATTTATGATTTCCTTAAAATTGTAAAGTTTAGACTTTTAAAAATAGCTCAAGTATCTTGCTTGTTTTCTTCTTTGGCATAGTTTGGGGTGGGGTTGGAGGGAGGAAGAACTGTTAGGAGCCCTCTATAGCTAGTTTGTTGTTATTAGATGGAGTTAATATTGACAACAGATTGCAGTTAAAACTATAAAAATTAAACCTGTGATTAACTATCATACAATATTTGATTAGAAACATTTTAATTATACACTGTGACTGCTTTTTGCAAGCTTAAAGTTTATTTTTTGCAACATTTTTGTAAAAAGAAAACATTATTTCCTATCTTTTTAAAAAAAAAGGAGCTCAATGTTTTTTAAAAAAAGAACTAAACGGAAAGGACATCTAAACCCAAGGTGGTAAGACATATGTAAATGATCTTTAAGAAAAAATAATTTCATTTTAAAAATTAATGAAAACTTCTTGAATGTCACCTGAATGTAATACTATGTAAAACTTTATTTTTAAGAGATTTGTTCTTACTTCTACAGACAAGCACAGTTAATTACCTTAAAACTTTATCAATTTTCATTTCTACACTACAAGTCTAATGTGGTTTTTACTATTTTAACTTGTCTTATTCGACAAATTATATTTTAGCCTTTCTGATAGTGTTCGTGAAGTTGAACACTATTAGAAGCTGAAGCATTTCAAGAAATAAGAATTTTAATTTCAGGGGCTGGCTCCATGGCTGAGTGGTTAAGTTCGCGCGCTCCGCTGTGGTGGCCCAGGGTTCGGATCCTGGGCAGGGACATGGCACTGCTCGTCAGGCCACGTTGAGGCGGCGTCCCACATCCCACAACTGGAACGACCTGCAACTAGGATATACAGCTATGTACGGGGGGGAGGGGAGTTGGGGAGATAAAGCAGGAAAAAAAAAAAGATTGACAACAGTTGTTAGCTCAGGTGCCAATCTTTGAAAAAAAAAGAATTTTAATTTCAGATGAGCTGACTCATGTTTAAACACCAAGCATAACACTTGAGAGTATAGTAGACACAAAGATTTCTGTACTTTCTTTCTCCTGCCAACATATAAAGAGCTCTTACAAATTAATAAAATATGAATGCCCATCAGATAAAATGGCAAAAAGATAAAAACAGGCAACTCAGAAGAATTACTAATGGCTAATAAACATGTTTACAAGATGTTCAGATTAATTAGTAGAGAAATGTAAATGAAAATTAATCTCTTTTTGTTTTTAAACAATTTTAAGAGGTAATTCCTAGTATTGAAAAGATGGGATAAAATGAGAATTCTCACACACTGAATGGGATTCATTGTTCTATTATCTCTGGATACACCATCGTGCATTAATTATTGCTCCACTGTTGGATAGTTAGGTTGTTTCCATATTTTCTGTGTTATAAATTTTTCTGCAGTGAATATCATGCACAATTCCTTGTCTGCATCTAATTATTACTTTAGGATAAATGCATAGACGCGAATTATTATGTCAAATGCCATGAAAAATTTCAAGGTTCTTGAAACACAGACTTGTTCATGCCATTTGCTAAAGTAATTTGCAACTTAGGAATTTATCCTAAAGCAATAATTAGATGCTGGCAGGAACTACTTCTGTTATGCCACTCCATTGCTTAGCCAATGCCTGGCACCTAGTAAGAACAATTAAATCTTGTCATTCTACATTCAAATGAATATCAATTTGGTCAAGTCATCTCACAATTTTAGTTATAAGTAACATAGGAATGTGAACATGCTTTAAAATTATAAGGAGTTCTGAAATTGTAAATATTAGTATTTGTTCATAATTTTAAAAGTGCTGTATTTTTACTTCTCATTAATATTTAGTTGATGGTAGTTCAGAAAATACCAGAAGCTGATGTTTATTCTCTATTATTTGTAGCTGATGTTACATCTCTATTTATTTGATTATCCATTTGTATTCAATCTCTTATGTTGTTAAGAGTCAGGTCCTAGTTAGTATAGAATGATTTCCGATATTAATCTTTGTTGGAGATAGATATATAAAATATTTTCTACTTCTCTGTGGGTTGCCTTTTCACTTTCTTAATTGTGACTTTTGATGATGAGAGTTCCTAATTTTAATATTGTTTTATAATTCTCCAAAGAAATAGAATAGATATGGTATTGGCTCATGTGATTATGGAGTCTGAGAAGTCCCATGATCTATCTACAGGCTGGAGTCCCAGGAAAGCTGGTGATGTTCTTTGAAGGCCTGAAAGCCAGTGTTATAGATTCTAGTCTGATCTGAAAGCCAGGAGTGCTGAGGGCAGGGGAAGATTGATGTCCCAGCTCAGCAGTCAGGCAGAGAGCCAGTGAATCCTCTCTTCCTCCGCCTATTTTTTTTTTTTTTTTTTTTTTTAGGTGAGGAAGATGGGCCCTGAGCTAACATCTGTGCCAGTCTTCTTCTGTTTTATATGTGGGATGCCATCACAGCATGGCTTGATGAGCAGTGCTAGGTCTGAGCCTGGGATCCAAACCCATGAGCCCTGGGCCACCAATGCGGAGTGCACGAACTTAACCACTACACCACTGGGACAGCCCCTTCCTCCACCTTTTCTTGTTCTATTCAGGCCCTCGATGGATTGGATGATGCCCACTCACATTGGGAAGGGCAATCTGCTTTACTTAGTCTGCCAGTTCAAATGCTAATCTCTTCTAGAAACAGCTTCACAGACACACTCAGAAATAATGTTTAATCAGATATCTGTGCATCCTGTGATCTAGTCAAGTTGGCACATAAAATTAACTTGTAAATACAGTCCATTTTATCAATTGTTTCCTTTCTGATTAGCACCTTTTGTGTCCTATTTCAGAAATCTTTGCCTCCTCCAAGCTGACGAAGAGGGTCTCCTATGTTTTCTTCTAAAAGCTTTATTGTTTTACCTTTCATATTTCAACCTGCAATCCATCTTGTATAGATTTTGGGAGAAGTTCGAAGTAGGAGATAAGATTTTTTTTTCATATGGCTCTCCAACTGACCTGGCAACGTTTATTGAAAATCAAATTCATTCCCACTGTACTGAGGCACCTTTGTCATGAGGCAGATAAGTCAGATGTCTAAATCAGATGTGTGGTTTCTTTTTGAACTCTATTCTGTTCCATTGTTCAATTTTTTTTATCTTTTCACCAATACCACTCTGTCCTCTAGCTTTGTTCTTGAAAATTGCTTTAGCTGTACTTCGTTCTTTTTATTTCAATGTAAATTTTAGATTCGGCTTGTCATTGTCCACCTAATAAGTTAAACCTTGGGGCTTTCGATTGGGATCGTGTTGAACTTAAAGATCTATATAGATCAGTTTGGGAGAGATGACTGACATCTTTACTCTTTGTGAATATTGTGTATCCTTCCATTTATTTAGAATTTTTAGAAAAATTTCAGTAATGTTTTGTAGTTTTCAATGAAATGCTTTGTACATATTTTGTAAGTTCTAGGTTTTGATTTTTTCAATGCTCATATTAATGGTACTTTTTACATTTCATTTGCTGTGTGTTTGTTGTTATACAGCAATAGAGTTAATTTTTGTATACTCACCTTGTATTCAGATATATTGATGAAATTATTTAATCCTAATAGTTTATATGTTCTTTTGGATTTTCTATGTACACATGTCACTTTCAAATAAAGACTCTCTTATTTCTCCTTTTCAATTCTTATGCATTTCTCTTTCTTCCTTATTGCACTGGATAGAACTTCCCGTACAATTTTGAATAGAAATCGCAAGAGCAGATATTGTTTTACTTGAAATCTTAGGGAGAGTTTTCAGTAATTTACTGTTAAATATGATGTTTGCTGTAGGTTGTTGTAGATATTTTACCAGATTAAGCAATGTCCTTCTATTCATACTTCGCTAAGAGTTTTCATTATGAATGGATGCTGGATTTTATGAAATGCTATTTAGCACATCTATCAAAATAATTACGTGATTTTTCCCTCTTTTAGGTAAACAGTGTGCGTTGAGTTAGAATAATTGATTTAAAATATTAAACCACCTTTAGACTTAAGAAATAAACCCCATTTGGTCATCTATATTATCCTTTGTGTATATTACTGGATTAAACTTGCTAATATTTTGTTTAGGCTTTTTACATCTATGCTCATGTGAGAGATTGGAGTGTAATTTTTTTTTCTTAAAAGTGTCCTTGCCATGTTTTGGTTATTGAGGTTATGCTGATCTCATAAAAAATGTTGAGAAGCATTTCCTCTTCTATTCTCTAGAAGGATTTATATAATAATAATGTTATTTCTTACTTAAAGGTTTGGACAAGAATCACTAGAAAGGCCTGGGTTTTTATTTTGTGTGTGTTTTGGGAGGAGGTTTCTTAACAGTTTTCATTTCCTCAATGAATATTGGACTATTCCAATTTTTCATTTTTTCTGTCAGTTTTGGTAGCAGTATTCTTTAAGGAATTTGTCAATGTTGTCTAAATTTTCAAAGTTATTGGCATAAAGTTGTTCAAAATCTCTTGCTTTTTTAACATCTTTAAAATCTGTAGTCATGTCCTCCTTTTCTTTCTGGATATTGATAATTTGTGTTTTCTGTATTTTTCTTAATGAATGTATTCATCTTCAAATAACTTTTGATGTTGCTTTTCTCTGTGTTTGAGTGTTATTTCATTGGTTTTAACTCTTTTTTTTTTTTTTTTTTAGATTTTATTTTTTCCTTTTTTCTCCCCAAAGCCCCCCGGTGCATAGTTGTATATTCTCCGTTGTGGGTCCTTCTAGTTGTGGCATGTGGGACGCTGCCTCAGCGTGGTTTGATGAGCAGTGCCATGTCCGCGCCCAGGATTCGAACCAATGAAACACTGGGCCGCCTGCAGCGGAGCGCGCGAAGTTAACCACTCGGCCACGGGGCCAGCCCCCTTTTGGTTTTAACTCTTATCTTTGATATTCCCTTCTCATTTTGGCCTGGGGTTTTTGTTCTTTTTCTAGCTTCTTAAGTGAAATCTTAGCACACTGATTTTCAGTGTTTTTCCTTTTCTCATATATATGAAATTTCCCCCTAAGCAGTGGTTATCCCACAAGGTGTGGTATATCATATCTTCATTATCCTTCAGTTCAAAATACTTTTAGATTTCTATTTTGATTTAATATTTAATCCATGGATTAGTTATGAATGCATTTCTAATTTCCGGGCAGTTGGGTATTTTCTAATTATCTATCTCATTTCCTAACACTTGGAGATTTTTCAGATTTCTTTCTGCTATTAGTTTCAAGTTTAGTTCTTTTGTGATCAGAGAATATACCTTACATGGTTTAAATCCTTTGAAATTTGTTGATATTTGTTTCAGGTCAAATTAGATGATAGTATTTTTCAAGTCTTCTATATCCTTACTATTTTTTGTCTACTTGTTTCAGTTACTGAAAGAGTAGCATTGAAAACTCCAACTATAATTGGGAATTTTCCTATTTTCCCTTTCAGTTTGATCAGTTTTTGCTTTATATATATATATATATTTTTTTTTTTTTAAAGATTGGCACCTGAGCTAACAACTGTTGCCAATCTTTTTTTTTTTTTTCTCCTTTATCTCCCCAAACCCCCCCTGTACATAGCTGTATATCTTAGTTGCAGGTCCTTCTAGTTGGGGGATGTTGCTTTCTATATTTTTAAACTCTGTTGTTAGGTATATATATAATTAGGATTGTGATGTCTTGGTGAATTGACCCTTCAACATTATATAATGTCTGTCTTTATTTCTGGTACCACTTCTTATTCTGAAGTCTACTTATTATTCTACTTATTATTCTACTTCTTATTCTGAAGTTTCCTATGGGTTGGCTCCTCTTATCATTATTAAATGTCTTTCTTTATCTCTAATAATGCTTCTTGCCTTAAAATCTATGTTGTCTGATATTAATATAGTCATACCAGCTTTCATTTATTTAGTGTTTACTAGTATATTTTTTCATCCTTTTACTTCCAACCATTCTATGGCTTTATATTTTATTTTGTAAGCCACAAAATATATTTTGTTTGTTTGCTTATTGCTTTTTCAGTTTAATAATCCTCATCTGAATATTTTAGCTTATTTACATTTAATGTAATTTCCAATATAGTTGGGTTTATATTGATCTTCTTTTTTTTCTATTTGATCCACTTTTTTTATGTTCCTTTTTCTCTCCTTTGATTCCTCTTCTAGACCAAATATTTTATTCCAAATTTCCTTTTATTAAAAAGGCTGTGGAAGCTAAGGATGATTTGTTTTTCACCCGAGAGGCTCTACCCTTTTGCTGTTAAGCAGACTGAATGAGGATGGGCTGGTCGCCTTAATTCAATCAGCTGATTTGAGGCTAGGTTATTATTATTATTATTATTATTATTATTATTATTATTATTTTAAATATTGGCACCAGAGCTAACAACAGTTACCAATCTTCTTTTTTTCCTAAAGATTGGCACCTGAGCTAACAACTGTTGCCAATCTATTTTTTTTTCTTTCTGCTTTTTCTCCCCAAATTCCCCCAGTACATAGTTGTATATTTTAATTGTGGGTCCTTCTAGTTGTGGCATGTGGGACGCTGCCTCAACGTGGCCTGATGAGCGGTGCCATGTCGGCGCCCAGGATCTGAACCAGTGAAACCCTGGGCTGCCGCAGTGGAGCACACAAACTTAACCACTCGGCCATGGGGCCAGCCCCTAGGTTATTATTTTGATAACATTCAGTCCACTTCTGGTCATCCCTTTTCCAATGGCATTTCTCTTTTGGACTTGGAACTGAGCGTCTGATGGATCCTTTTGTCTCCAGTATTGAATAACTACAGGTAATTCTGCTCTGTTCTTCACAGGCTTTTAGGTTAAGATTTTAGCCAATTGCCTCACATGGGCTCTAACGTTCAAAAAATGGCTTGATGAGGAAACATGCTATATGTTTGAGACCGTTCAGTCTCCAATTTTTTCCTCCATTTTCCGCTGACCACCAAAAAGCTCTACTGGTTTCTCTGACCCCCAGAAGCAGTCTTCTGCCAAAGGCCAAGCTTGAATTCTCAACTACTAGCCATGTCCAGCATTGGTAACTGTCCCCTCAGAAAATGTGGCTGCTAGATGCTGAACATACAAAGATGATTAAGACCTATTTCCTTCCCTTACAACGGTGACTCCTAACCTTTTTAAAACCATGACACAGATAGAAAATAATATTTTTTATGTCAAACTATACCAGGCAGAGGAGGATGCTTATTGCCAGAAGTTTCTGGCCCAGAGCTCTAGTCAACATAGTCTTGACCAGATCACTCCACTTTACAAGTGGAGAAGATCAGTATCTCCACATTTATATCTCATTTGTGGCACTGGTTGGGTGGGACCCTTTGCCTTAAGAAATTCATGCTATGCTGGCATTTCCTCTTATATTTTAGCCTTTCTCTTGTGAAAGATTCTGTGAATATTTTCTCATGCTCTTTGGGGGAGAACTTGTGCTGACTCCAGATGCCTTGAGATCTGAGATGATAGGTAGGTGGGCCAGAATCCCTGTACCCTTTCTCAGTCTGGGTCTCTATTCCGTGACTCATCTAGACTACCCTCAACCTGTTGTATAGAAGCAGAAATTTGTGTCTTGTTAGCCTATTTACCACCTCAGTTTCTCTTCTGTTTTCTCTCTGTGTATTACATAGTTTTTCTTATCAAGAGGAACACATAATTTGCAGTGTAGTTTGGCTTTGAAATAGCTGAGATAAAGTTATCATTTGCAACGAGAAAATGACTGAAGCAAAATGGTATGTATAGTTGAGTTTATGCTTATTTGTAATTTTATTAAC
The DNA here is from genome assembly GCF_037783145.1 of Equus przewalskii. Lineage (NCBI taxonomy): Eukaryota > Metazoa > Chordata > Mammalia > Perissodactyla > Equidae > Equus > Equus przewalskii. The sequence continues at coordinate 12,853,966 of NC_091854.1, forward strand.
TTTTTTTATTCTAAGCCTGAGGGTAACTTTCTTAGTATTTTAAAGCTGGTAAATGCATATTCTCTGTACAGTTCTCGGAAAATCTCTTGGTTTATAAAAAGTGTAAACTTATGTCTAGTTCACAAACATATGTTTTATTTAATTTGTAAGTAACTGAACCAATAATAAATTGAGAGTTTACTGTGAGCTCAGGGATGCTGTAGAAGATTATTGGAATATATTCACATATTAGAGTTTAATTGATTCAATGTGATATCCTTTTATGGTATGATAAATATGTAGAGAGAGAAATGGCCTATGATCATGGCATTAATTCCTTCTATGATTAGATTATAATTGGACAAGGTAATCACCGTAAATACTCAAGTTGGGGTAACTGGAATGGCCAGGACAACAAGATTCCCTAAGCTGACTTGCAATCATCAGGTTGCTGCTGGTGGTGGGAGCCTTACAAATGATAGGCTGCTGCATGTATGTTAGTGGTGAGAATTAGGCAAACAGAACTGTTTAATGAGGCTAAGCCATAGGAAATGATAAAGGCTGTGGCCCCCATAATAAAACTTTATGAGGCTGTAACAACTTCCTAATCCTAAACAGTTCAGAAATGGATTAGCAAATCCCAAATCATTAAAAGCAAAAGGATCCAGTTATGATTCTTTATCCAACAGCTAATAATGAAGTGATTCTGTAATCACATACTTAGTTAATGACTTTGGGATTCCCAATAGAGACATTTTTACTAAAATAAACAAATAATCAAATTACCTATCATATGTTAATGATTAAAAAATTCATAAGAGAATAAAGAATGGGTGTATTGTAAGATAAGTTAAAGCATGTTTAATGTTTAACGATTATTAAGGCAATGGGGAGAGAGTATAAAACAGAGTTCCTTACTCTAGTTCTCAGTTAATTTAAGTATTTGTATCTATCAGTATAAGTTCTATAGTTTTCTTCAAACTGCTAACATATATTTCTTTGTAAAATTATTTCTAAGTATTTTGGATTTTTTGTGTAGCTATCAGGAATTGTTAGCTTCTAACAAGTGATTAATAATATGTCTGAATGCCATAATTTTTATCTTGTATTTAATCACAATGCTAATTAATTCTGTTAGTTTTCCAATTGATTCTCTTGCCTTTTCTAAATAGGCAGTATAAGATTGTAATTAGCAATATTAATAGTTAACATTGTACTTTTATAAAGTATCATTCATGTTTAAAATGTCTTTTTACAAATGACTTATTCATATCAGGATCCACACAAGTTCCACGTTGCACTTGGTGGACATGTCTCCTGAAACTATAACTGTTTCCCTTCCTTTATTTTTATGACATTTATTAATGGAATAAACTGGATTGGTTGCCCTATAGAATTTCTACAATCTGTATTTCGGTGATTATATCTTCATAGCATTATTTAACATGTTTCTCCACCTCCTGTGTTTCCTATAAACCAGTAGTTATGTCCAAAATCTTAACTGAATTCGGTTCTAAATCTTTGGCAAGAATACTTCATTAGTGATGGTGTATACTTTCAATTGCATCACATTAGGAGCAATATAATGTCTGGCTGTCCTAGTATTAATGTTAAAATGGATCAGTGGATTCAGGTGATGTCAGATTGATTCATTCATTAAAAAGAATAACAGGGCCTGGCCCGGTGGCGTAGTGGTTAAGTTCGCATGCAGTGCTTCAGCAGCCTTGGGTTCGTGGGTTCAGATCCCTCACGTGGGCCTACGCACAGCACATCAAGCCATACTGTGGCCATGTCCCACATACAAAATAGAGGAAGACTGGCAACAGATGTTAGCTCAGGCCCAATCTTCCTCGCCAAAAAAAAAAAAAAGAATTATATCAACTTTTTACTAAATGCTTTTAAGCAGTCATTGATGATCATTGTCAAGATCTATTATTTCATTAGGGAATCTCAAAATAGTGATTTTCTAATTCTATTATTCTTCTGAATTTATTCATTACTACCTTTCTACAAAAAACTTTACTTCATCATCTGTTTAATTATCCTGACATAGCTGAAATGCTTGATTCAATTTTGTGTGTGTGTGTGTGTGGAAGATTCTCTCTGAGCCAATCTTCCTCCACTTTGTATATGGGATGCCTCCAAAGTATGGCTGACAAGTGGAGTAGATCTGTGCCCAGGATCCAAACTCTGGGCCGCTGAAGCAGAGTGTGCGGAACTATAACCACTCGACCACGAAACTAGCTCCTTGATTCATTGTTTGGAATGATGAGTGAGAGCCTAACTGCCTCCAAAAGTGACAAAGAAGGTTTTTTGGGTTTTTTGGTGTATTCTTACAGACACATAGATTATATATATGTCTATTTTAACCCACTGCAGTAATTTATTTTTATTGTGTTTAACTAATGAAAGATTCTAATGCTTTCAATTTATATCTGGCCACTTCCCATAAGAGAGAGTGAGGTGTGTGGGGGTGTGGAGGTGTGTGGTTTGCATTTTTTGGTTTGTATTTTTCTTTCTTTTTTGGCATTCATTATTTCATTTATTTATTTATTGTTAATTTTCATTCTTTTTTATTTATTGCAGTAACATTGGATTGTAACATTATATAACTTTCAGGTGTACATCATAATATATTTTGAATTCTGTGTAACTTATATCATGTTCACCACCCAAAGAATAATTACAATCCATCACCACATATGTGTGCCTAATCAACCCTAACACCTTCCTCCCTCCCCATTCCCCTCTGGTAACCACCAATCCAATCTCTGTTACTATGTGTTTGGTTGTTGTTGTTGTTATCTTCTACTTATGAATGAGGTCATATTGTATTTGACTTTCTCCCTCTGACTTATTTCACTTAGCATAATCCCCTCAAGGCCCATCCATGTTGTCAGAAATGGCCATATTTCATCATTTCTTATGGCTGAGTAGTATTCCATTGTATATATACCACCTTCTTTATCCATTCATCCCTTGACGGACACCTAGGTTGCTTCAAAGTCTTGGGTATTGTGAACAAGGCTATGATGAGCATAGGGGTGTGTGTATCTTTATGCATTTGTGTTTTTAAGTTCTTTGGATAAATACCCAGCAGTGGGATAGCTGGATCATATGGTAGATCTATTCTTAATTTCCTGAGGAAACTCCATACTGTTTTCCTGCACCAGTTTGCACTCCCACCAGCAGTGTATGAGAGTTCCCTTCCCTCCACATCCTCTCCAACACTTGTTGTTTCCTGCCTTGTTAATTATAGCCATTCTAACCAGAGTGAGGTGATATCTCACTGTAGTTTTGATTTGCATATCCCTGATAGTTAATACTGTTGAACATCTTTTCATGTGCCTGTTGACCATCCGTATATCTTCTTTGGAGAAATCTCTGTTCAGATTTTTTGCCCATTTTTTAATTGTGTTGTTGGCTTTTTGTTATTGAGACATATGAGTTCTTTGTATATTTTAGATATTAACCCCTTATCAGACATATGGTTTGTAAATATCTTCTCCCAGTTGTTAGGTTGTCTTTTCATTTTGTTGATGGTTTCCTTTGCTGTGCAGAAGGTTTTTAGTTTGATGTAGTTGCATTGGTTTATTTTTTCTTTTCTTTCCCTTGCCTGGTCAGACATGGTACTTGAAAATATGCTGCTAAGACTGATGTCAAAGAGTGTACTGTCTATATTTTCTTCTAGAAGTTTCATGGTTTCAGGTCTTACATTCAGTTCTTTAATCCATTTTGAGTTGATTTTTGTGCATGATGTAAGATAATGGTCTACTTTCATTCTTTTGCATGTGGCTGTCCAGTTTTCTCAACACCATTTATTGAAGAGACTCTCCTTTCTCCATTGTATGCTCTTCACTCCCTTGTCAAAAGTTAACTGTCCATAGATGTGTGGATTTATTTCTGGGCTCTTGATTCTGTTCCATTGATCTGTATGTTTGTTTTTGTGCTGGTACCATGCTGTTTTGATTACTATAACTTTGTAGTATATTTTGAAATCAGGGAGTGTGATACCTCCAGCTTTGTTCTTTTTCCTCAGGATTCCTTTGACTATTCAGAATCTTTTGTTGTTCCATATAAATTTTAGGGTTCTTTGTCCTATTTCTGTGAAAAATATTGTTGTAACTTTGATAGGGGTTGTACTGAATCTATAGATTGCTTTAGGAAGCATGGATATTTTAACTATGTTCATTCTTCCAATCCAAGAGCACAGAATATCTTTCCATTTCTTCATGTCTTCTTCAATTTATTTCAACAATGTTTTATAGTTTTAAGTGTGCAGATCTTTCACCTCTTTGGTTAAGTTTATTCATAGGTATTTTATTCCTTTTTTTAATTTTGCAATTGTAAATTGGATTGTATTCTTAATTTCTCTTTCTGCTACTTTGCTGTTAGTGTATAGAAATGCAACTGATTTTTGTATATTGATTTTGCATCCTGCAACTTGACTTTATTATTATTATTTATATTTCTAAAAGTTTTTTGGTAGATTCTTTAGGGTTTTCTATATATAAAATCATGTCATCTACAAACAGTGACAGTTTCACTTCCTTTCCAATTTGAGCCCCTTTTATTTATTTTTATTGCCTGATTGCTCTGACTAAGACTTCTAATACTATGTTAAATAAGAGTGGCAACAGTAGGCATCCTTGTCTTGTTCCTGTTCTCAGAGGGATAGCTCTCAGTTTTCCTCATTGAGAATGATATTTGCTGTGGGTTTGTCATATATGGCCTTTATTATGTTGAAGTATTTTCCTTCTATACCCACTGTATCTAGAGTTTTTAAATAAGGTTAAAAGACAGAAGTACTAAAATTACTTATTTCAATGATGAGGGTAATGGATAGACACACACAAAATAAGAGATTAGGTATGATATCAAAAACATAAAATGTGGGAGGAGAGGAGTAAAAGAATAGAACTTTTAGAAAGAGGTCATGCTAAAGAGACTATCCACTCAATATAGATCACTATATATATATAATATTATATAGGAACCTCATGATAATCACAAACCAGAAACCTATAATAAGTAAGAGGAAATAAATCAAACATATTACTAAAGAAAGCCATCAAACCACAGGGGAAGAGAGCAAGAGAAGAAGAAAGGAACAGAGAAGAACTACTAAATCACCCAGGGAAAAAAGTGACAAAATGGCAATAAATACATACTTATCATTAGCTACTTTAAATGTCAATAGACTAAATGCTCCAATCAAAAGGCATAGGGTGGCCAATTGGATAAAAAAACAAGACCCATGTATATGCTGCATACAAGAGACACACTTCACACCTAAAGACACTCACAAACTGAAAGTGAAAGGATGGAAAAAGATATTCCATGAAAATGGCAAAGAAAAGAAAGTGGGGGTAGTGATACTTACATTAGGCACAATAGACTTTAAAACAAAAACTGTAACAAGAGACAAAGAAGGGCACTACATAATGCTAAAGGGAACAATCCAACAAGAAGATATAACATGTGTAAATATCTATGCACCTAACATTGGAGCACCTAAATATATAAAGCAGTTATTAACAGACATAACAAGAGACATAGATAGCAACACAATAATAGTAGGGGACTTTAACACTCCACTTACACCAATGGATAGATCATCCAAACAGAAGATCAATAAGGGAAGACTGGCCTTAAATTACACATTAGACCAGATTGACTTAATAGATATGTACAGAGCATCCCATGCAAAAACTGCAGAATACACATTCTTTTCAAATGCACAAGGAACATTCTCCAGGATTGATCACATATTAGGCCACAAAACAAGTCTCAATAAATTTAAGAAGATCAAAATAATACCATGCATCCTTTGTGACCACAAAAGCATGAAACAAAATCAACTACAGGAAGAAAATCAGAAAAGCCACAAAAATGTGGAGATTAAACAAAATGCTACTGAAGAATGATGGGGTCAATGAAGAAATCAAAAAATACCTGGAGACAAATGAAAATACAACATGCCAAAATTTATGAGAAACAGCAAAAGTGGTTCTAAAAGGGAAGTTCATAGCAATTCAGGCCTACCTCAACAAACAAGAAAAATCCCAAATAAATAAGCTAACCATGCACCTAAAGGAACTGGAAAAAGAAGATGAAACAAAGCTCCAAATCAGCAGAAGGAAGCAAATAATAAAAATCAGAGCAGAAATAAATGAAATAGAGACTAAAAAAAAATAGAGAAAATTAAGGTAACCAAGAGGTGGTTCTTTCAAAAGATAAACAAAATTGACAAATCTTTAGCTAGATCCACCAAGAGAAAAAGAGAGAAGGCTCACATAAATAAAATCAGAAATGAAAGAGGAGAAATTACAATAGACACCTCAGAAATACAAAAGATTATAAGAGAATACTAATAAAAGCTATATGCCAACAAATTGGACATCTAGAAGAAATGGATAAATTCTTAGAATCATACAACCTTCCAAAACTGGACCAAGAAGAAGTAGAGAATGAATAGACCAATCACCAGTAAGGAGATCAAAACAGTAATCAAAAACCTCCCAAAAAACAAAAGTCCAGGACCAAATGGCTTCCCTGGTGAAATCTACCAAGCATTCAAAGAAGACTTAATACCTATCTTTCTCAAACTCTTCCAAAAATCTGAAGAGGAGGGGAGGCTTCCTAACTCATTCTATGAGGCCAACATTATCCTGATACCAAAACCAGACAAGGACAACACAAAAAAGGAAAATTACAGGTCAATATCACTGATGAACAAATGCAAAAATCCTCAACAAAATACTAGCAAATTGAATGCAACAATACATTAAAAAGATCGTACATCATGCTCAAGTGGGTTTTATTCCAGGGATTCAGGGGTGGTTCAACATCTGCAAATCAATCAACGTGATACCCCATATTAATAAAATGAAGAATAAAAATCACATGATCATATCAATAGATGCAGAGAAAGCATTTGATAAGAAACAGCATCCATTTATGTTTGTATTTTTCTAATTACATATATGTATTTTTAAATATTTTCTTGCTTTCATTTTTATATTATAGTAAAAATATAGTCTTTGTAATTTCTGCTGTTGGGAATTTCTTAAGTATCTTCGTTTATGCCATTATCAATTTTGTAAATCATCTTTATTTTGTCTGTTTTACCTGTCATAGATTAACGCTGACATATATTAAAGTCTCCCATTGCATGTTTGTTTCTGCCCATTTTCCCTTCTACATGCAATAATTTTATTCTACATAATTTGATGTTATTTAGATATTATCTACTTCTATCAAAAGATGTCTGAGGCCATTCACTTTTTAATCCTTTGTGAGTAGCCACAAAGTTGATGATTTATGTCTTTATCACAAATTATACTACTTAAATAGGCTTCACTGTCTTATCTGATGCTTTTTTGCCTTGAATTATAATCAGATGGTATAAATATTGCCACCTCCGCATACTTTTTTCTTCATATTTCCTGATAAATTGTGCCTATTTCATTGTTTTTGTTTCAGTGCCTTTCCTTGGAAATAAGGAATTTGCTACTTTCCCATCCTCTCCCCTTCCCAGTCCTTGATAATTTTGTCTGCGATTGTGAATCCCATCATTTATTGGTTTTATCCCCAGCATTATAAGTATTACTTTAAAATAAAAATTAATGTTGTAGCTATATGTAAAATAATCATTTAAATTTATATTTTTATCTTTAACTGATTTCATGGGATCCACACCTATCCTGGGAACCTGAGACTGGTAATAAAAGTATATAAATGAGATTCCAAAATCACTATGAAAAAGATGAGGAAGACGGTCTTTCCTTTTGTTAACAAGTCAAATGATATTTAGTAAGAAGGAATTTGGGGTTTCCTGATTTTTAGGATAGATTTTTTTTTTAAACCCATACCAAAAGAATATGTAATCATTTCAGTTTTCCTCTTTGGTCTTAAGATGACAATTCTAGATCTAGGTTGGGTCTTACTGTTTTGAAACTTGTTCATATCATATGTGAAGCTACTTTTCAAGTTTCAGTCAAAGTAATTGTTTTTTCAAGACTCATTTTTCAGTTTCTTTAGTGATTTTTGGTCTTCTAAGGTTTTCAACTGAATTTTATCATTAATAATTTAATTATGAAGGTAATAAATGTGTATTTAAAAACAAATTCAAACAATACCAAAGAATATCATGTGAAAAGTATTGCTTCCACTGCTTCTCACCCCAGATTCCACTCCCCAAAACAGCCACTGGTAATGGCTGCCTGATCGTACTGCCTGACCTTTAAAAGAAAGTGAAATTTTTTAACTTTAAATGATTTAGTCCAAGGAAGTCTGGTTCTTTTGAAAATAATAAGAATTAATTTTCAATACTCTTAAATTTTGGTAACTCACAAAACTAGAGATACTGAATAATATTGAAAATGTGTGTTAATGCTGAATTGGCCACATAAACATTTTTCTGTAATTTATTTTCCATTGTCTGTTTTGAGTAAGAGCATAAGCTATGCTTTTAAAAAAGATGTTTTCTATATTTCTAATAGGTGTAGCAAGTCTCACTGTTCATGTAAAATCAATATACAATCTTAGTGATTCTAATTCTATCTCAAAATGACAGTATGGTTTATCAGGCATTTTATATGTTTTTCATCTTAATGCAATCCTTTTGAGGCCATACATTCCAGCATCCAAGTTTTAAAGTAGTTTGTATACATCCAACATGCAAGGCCATGACTTTAATCATTTCCTCACCAGAACTACAATTATGCCAAGCACTTTTTAATTATGCTGCAGCCCACAAGTCTATTCTTAGTAAAAGTCTGACTTGTACAGAGGCAGGATATTCCTCTGTGGCAAAATTCAACTCACCACTTTGCAACCCCACCCATAAGAAAGCCCTGCGAATTAAAAGCTACTAAATTAAGTGTGTATTTTTAACAACTTCAATTTTAAAGTCAATTTTGGCATAAAATTGAAGACATTTTTTTGAAGTACAAAAGTGCTATGTTGGCATTTCATGGTATTTTCAGAATGCAGTTTGTTTGGGGGGTTTTCTCTTTTACAAAGTTAGTTTCTTATAACATCAGTTCTTTTCCTAAAAGGAATATATTTAATCATCTTGCCCTGTCACTTCTTATTTTTATCTTATTCAAAATGGAAAATTCTGAATCAAGAACATTGATGGAGAAAGAACAGATGTGTGAGGACAAGGCTTAGGGTAGCAGGAAAAGGTCTGGGACACAGAGAGTGGCAGGGGAAGCGGAGAGCTGAAGTGTCCCTGGGCTTAGCATTCATGCACAGCAAAACCTGGAATACAAATCCTGAAATTAAGAGAAAAGGAAACGACATGGAATTATGATGTTGGTTTGCTTCTTTACTTCCTAATAACGGAAAATCTATTTTTTCCCAATGAAGGCAAATAGAATACAAAGTCATTTTAGGGCATGCTTGTATAAGGTTAGTGCTTAGATGCTAAACACCTAATGCTGTGTAACATATCAAGAAATAGTTAATGAGAACCTGTTACATGTAAGGCCTGACTTCTTTCATGTTATACCATAGCTCCAATAATTTATTGCTCATAATCCACCTTAGGAAAATGCAGTGTTCGAAATCTGAATTTAGGGAACACAGTTTTCCTTGCCTTCATCTACTTTAGAGGCTGGAATGTCTAAAAACTCAACTCCACAGCTTGCCTTTCAACTAGAAGTTGCACAACGGGATTCTGGCAGTGAGGTGCAAAGGGAAGGCTGCTGGTGCTGTGTGGTCTCCTTCCGCCAGGGGGCTCTGTATGTGAAGCCATTGTCACTAAGGGCTGTAGAGCCAAAAGCAGAGGAACCTGGGTCCTTGAACGTGTCCTTGACCACCATACCCGCTGTGGACTGCCTACTGTGGGACATTTTGTGGCATGAAATAAAGAAACCTCTTCCTTGTTTAAATCACCGTTTGCTGGGGTTCCTGTTACTCTCAGCTGCTTGCATTACTATCTGACTCAGAAAAAACTAATTTGGCAGTAAGCATGGCCATGGTCTTCCTATTGCAAACTGTAGTGGCCAGTCTCCAGGATGGCCCACAGTGATCCCCACCTCCTTCACACGCTTGTTAGTGCCCTCCTACACTGCCAGGGTCAGTTCATGTGACCAATAGGATGTGGCTTCTAAAGCCCTGTGACACTGTAAAAATTATAAATTTAGGCAACAAAAGACCCCAAATTGCTAAAGCAATCCTGAGAAAGAAGAACAAAACTGGAGGCATCACAATCCCTGACTTCAAAACATACTACAAAGCTACAGTAATCAAAACAGCATGGTATTGGTACAAAAACAGGTGCACAGATCAATGGAACAGAATTGAAAGCCCAGAAATAAAACCACACATCTATGGACAGCTAATCTTTGACAAAGGAGCTGAGGACCTACAATGGAGAAAAGAAAGTCTTTTCAACAAATGGTGCTGGGAAAACTGGACAGCCACATGTAAAAGAATGAAAATTGACCATTCTTTTTCACCATTCACAAAAATCAACTCAAAATGTGTCAAAGACCTAAAGATTAGATCTGAAACAATAAGTCTTCAAGAAGAGAATATAGGCAGTACACTCTTTGACATCAGTTTCAAAAGGATCTTTTTGGACACCATAACTCCTCAGATGAGGGAAACAATAGAAAAAATAAACAAACGGGACTTCATCAGACTAAAGAGCTTCTTCAAGGCAAGGGAAAACAGGATTGAAACAAAAAAACAACCCACTAGTCGGGAAAAAATATTTACAAGTCATTTATCCGACAAAGGGTTAATCTCCATCATATATAAAGAACTCACACAGCTCAACAACAAAAAATCAAACAACCCAATCAAAAAATAGGCAGGGGACATGAACAGACATTTCTCCAAAGAAGATATACGGATGGCCAACATACACATGAAAAGATGCTCATCATCGCTGATCATCAGGGAAATGCAAATCAAAACTACAGTAAGATATCACCTTACACCTGTTAGAATGGCAAAAATAACCAAAACAAAAAGTGACAAATGTTGGAGAGGTTGTGGAGAAAAAAGAACCCTAATTCACTGTTGGTGGGAATGCAAACTGGTGCAGCCACTATGGAAAACAGTAGGGAGATTTCTCAAAAAATTAAAAATAGAAGTTCCTTATGACCCAGCCATCCCATTACTGGGTATCTATCCAAAGAACTTGAAATCAGCAATTCCAAAAGTCCCATGCACCCCTATGTTCTTTGCAGCATTATTTACAATAGCCAAGACGTGGAAGCAACCTAAGTGCCCATCAACTGATGATTGGATAAAGAAGATATGGTGTATATATATAATGTATACTATATACCAATATATATAATGGAATACTACTCAGCCATAAAAAAGGATAAATTGTCCCATTCACAACAATATGGATGGACCTGGAGGGTATTATGTTAGGTGAAATAAGCCAGATAGAGAAGGACAAACGCTGTATGACTCCACTCATAGGTGGAAGTTAAACATAGAGACAAAGAGAACTGATTGGTGGTTACCAGGGGAAAGGGGGGGTGGGGGGAGGGCACAAAGGGTGAAATGGTGCACCTACAACATGATTAACAACAATGTACAGCTGAAATTTCACAAGGTTCTAAACTATCATAATCTTAATAAAAAGTTAAAAAAATTACAAATTTAACAATAACTTTAAGATAATTTATATTTCCTTTTTAATGGAATGTCCTGTACTTCTTTTTATATATGATATATTTCCTGGTCAATTATACCATATATCCTTTGTTTGGAAAACAAAGACATATTTAAAAAATGCTAAAAACCACTTATATAATACTACATACCAGGTTTTCTTCTATATTCATTAACTCGCTTTTTTTCTTCAAATAACTCTTTGAGATATTATTTCAAACCACTTTGCATTTGGAGAAACTGAGGCAGGAGGGTTAAAAATCCTGCCCAAGGCTACACACCTAGGACACGGCAGAGCTGAGAGGTTAGGCTGGTTCCAGCATTTGAGATCCTCTCACCACATAAAGGTCACCTGCAATCCAACTGGCCAGAGAGAACTGGCCTCCTTTCTATAGATATGCATACATATTTGTAATTTGTAAGTTGTTTACTTTTTTCAGCTTAACAAATCAATTCCTGCTGGCATTCACAGTTCCTTAAGTGTCATTGCTCCTCGGATTTTTCAGCATATACGAGAATGCTGAATGTCATCCCTATTCTGCTGGTGTAGCCAACTCTATCAGTCAGTGTCCACTCAGGCAATCAGAACCAACAGAGGGAATGCAGTACGGAAAAGCGATTGCAAATATGTTGGAAGGATCGAAGAAGCAAGAAAGGGAAGGTGTGTTTACGTAAAGATTATTAACTGCTGGAAGCCACCGCGACGCCTAAGCCAAGAGGAGCAGAGAGGAAGATGCTGCCGCAGAGACCCCAGGATCACTGCGCTCCTGCGGCTGTTGCAACCCCACTGCAGCTGATTTACAGGGAGCGGGAGTTCCGCAGCACTGGAAGGGAAGCTGAGCAGGCTGGACTACATCCTGCAATTCTGCAACGTCTTGCAAAGCGTTTTCTTACACTTGCGGAAGCCATCGGGCTTATGTTTCAATCACGATGACTGACAAGCTAACTTCAAAACAACAGCGTCAACTGCCCTTCCACACTTCTTTGGCTGTGTACTTAAAATAGAACCTTTTCTAAGCTGTCCCTTGGCCTGGATGGAAATAAAATAATTAATATTAAAAAAAAAAATCCTGCCTATGTTACAGGAATCCAGGAGCCCTGCTGTCCAAACCGCATTGCCTGTCAGGAGCTCAGACTTTGCTGCTGCTGCCACTTTCGTAGGGGCTCCCTCCAGAAGGAGGGAAATCCTCCTCATTTCCAGTCTCCGCCAGAGTCTCCCTTCCATGGATTCTCTCTGAGGACAGCTGGACAGGGAGTGTGGAGAAGACTGGAGTGTGCAGACTCCTGGCTCGCTGCAACAGCAGGGAAGGCAGAGAGGGGTGGAAATGGAGCTGGAAGGGAATGGCCAACGAACAGACCGGTCTTCAAAACACTCACCTTCCCTTGAAATGTTTTCCTTCCCTTAACGTGTTTTCCATGTCGTTAAATATTCTTCCACAATTAATGGCTGCATCACAGTCTCTATTAATTATTAATGCTCTGGTTATTAAGTTTGTTTGCTGTCTTTCTTAGTGTCCATTTTCCTTAATTTCTTTGAAATTTTCGTTTGAAGGTTTATCTTATGTGAGAGTTTCCATCCTCCTTTCCTCCAAGCCTCCTTGCCTATGAATTTTTCTGTTGCCTCCATCATCGCTCCCTCCACTGTCTCTAGCCCAGGGCATGGTCTTAGTTGGTGGCTTGGGCTCCTGCCCCTTGGTGACTGGAGATATCGGAGATCCAGTCATTGAGCTGGCAAAGGCTAACACTGTCCTTGCTTCCAGTTTAGGAAGGACACCTTGCTCTGTCACCCCACACAAGTCCCACTCTGGACTGCTCGAGGCTTCAGCTCCTGCGTGTTGCTACAGGTTATCTATTATCCTGCTTTTGTATATGACTATGACTCTTCTCTCCATATAAAAAAAATCTATCATTGCTAGGTTTACGGTAGAGAGAGAAATGTAAAGCATGAATGTATAGTGTCATAGTAATGATAAATCTGTCTTAATAAATTTAGTTGATTTGCTTGGGTTTTCTAGGTAAATAATCATATTACCCAAGAATAACAAGAACTGGAGCCACCGTTTAATCAGTACTCACTGAATGGCAGGCACACTCTGCCAAGTGCTTCGTCTACACGTCAGGACTTGGAAATGGGCGAAGAAGATTACGGTGTCTTTCAGTGGAGTGCTGGGCACTGTCCAGGAGACCCTCAGGGGATTATCTGACTCCAGGAATGTGCGTGTTTAATTGACCTTCTTTTGACTAGATTATTTTACAGCTCTGTAGGGGTAGCTGTTAAAGTGTGAGAAACAAATAGCAATGCAAATCATTCCTGTTCACACCAATGCAAATGAATTTTGACTGATAGATTATAAAGTTTGTGAGTCAAACTCTCATTTGAACAGGTTGTACCATCTTATTGGTTCCCTCAGTAATTAAAGAGTTGAATAAAATCTTTGACACATGTCCATTTTATATTTGTATAAGAGTCATGATTTTACTTCTTTTGAAAATTATTCTTTAGCACACAAAGTTATCTTCTAATCTTCACAACCCAGGAGGTATTATTCACATTTAATAGATGAGAAAACTGAGACTCAGATCAAATAGTTTACCCGCGCAACATCAAATTAACTAGTAAGTGGCCAAGCTGGGATTTAAACACCAAATTTTGCTGTCTTTAAGATCTATGCTCTGGGGGCCAGCCTGGTGGCTGAGTAGTTAAGTTCACGTGCTCTGCTTTGGCAGCCCAGGGTTCACTGGTTTGGATCCTGGGCGTGGGCCTGCACAATGCTCATCATGCCATGCTGTGGTGGCGTCCCACACAGAAGAACTAGAGGGACTTATAAGTAGGATATACAACTATGTACTGGGGCTTTGGGGAGGAGAAAAAAAAAACTATGCCCTTACATATTATTGCCCACCTGGCAGAAACTCCATTTGCTCACAAATACAATGATTTTTTTCAGCAAAGCATAATAACTAATATGCAATGTGTTTACAATGTGTCATGCACCAAACTAAGTGTCTAAATGGATTAACTTATTTAATTAACAGGCGAGAAAACTGAGCTTAAAGATGTTCAATAACTTGCTCAAGGCTTTCCATGCTATTACCAGATTTTTCCCTTCTTTCTCCTAACTTAGTAGTTCTCAGCTGAGCTGTACACTAGAATTATCTAGAGAGCTCTTAAAAATCAGCTTGTCAGGATTTCTTAAAAGCTCCTTAGGTGATTCTCATATGTAGAATCATTGTGCAAGTGAGACCATTTCTGTCTTGCTCCCCTGGCTGGTACTTAGGAGAATCAGACTGTTTTGTTTTTCCTGATATTGGAAAGGGAATATTGGGGTGGAGATCTGTGCTATCCTGAAGTCTGAGTGTCTAGAACTGTTCAGAGTTTAAGTAAAAGCATTTGAAAAATCGAGCTTACTGAAGGTCGACTCATAACAGGAGCGTAGCATATTGAGAAACCATCTCAGTGGTAAGTAAATTACTTTACATTGACTCAGTAAGATCTGCCTTGTTGCATCAAACAATAATACTTATAAAAGTCAGTATTTCAGGGGCTGGCCCTGTGGCTGAGTGATTAAGTTTGCACACTCCGCTGCAGGCAGCCCCGTGTTTCGTTGGTTCGAATCCTGGGCGCGGACATGGCACTGCTCATCAAACCACGCTGAGGCAGTGTCACACGTGCCACAACTAGAAGGACCCACAACGAAGAATATACAACTATGTACCCGGAGGGGCTTTGGGGAGAAAAAGGAATAAAATAAAAATCTTTAAAAAAAAAAAAGTCAGTATTTCAAAGGAAATGTTTTCTTTCTGTGATTTAGAAAATTATTTTGATGGCCTCTTAAAATTTTTTATAAACTTCCTCATCCCCTTGGCCACAGAGGCAGGGACGGTGGCTTAAAAGCCACTCACAATCTATTCCTCTTGCCTTTTTCTATGTATAGTGGCTTGAAAGCTAAAATATTCCCCCCCCCCTTTTTTTTTTGAGGAAGATTAGCCCTGAGCTAACATCTGCTGCCAATCCTCTTTTTGCTGAGGAAGACTGGCCCTGAGCTAACATCCGTGCCCATCTTCCTCCACTTTATATGTGGGACGCCTGCCACAGCATGGCTTGGTAAGTGGTGCTAGGTCCACACCAAGGATTCAAACCAGAGAACCCCGGGCCGCCAAAGCGGTGCGTGGGAACTTAAGCAGTACGCCTCTGGGCTGGCCCTGAAAACATTCCCCTTTCTAACAATCTTTCCACTGGAGGTGACCATGTGATCCAATTCTAGCCAGTAATATGTAAGTCGTTGGAAGAAACTTTGAAACAGCTTTTTTTTAAAGGATAAACTTAACTGCCCTGACCACGAAGGGAGATAAGTCCTGAGGTGGTACAACAGCCATTTCATGACCATGTGGAGAAAAGCCACATGCCAAGGATGGTGGAACAGAAAGGTAGGAGAGCTGGCCTGGGTTCTGGATGATATCATGGAACTCATGTACCAGCACTCGACAGCATTACTTAAAACATTTAATTACATAAAAGACTTAGCCCCTTAATTATTTAATCTACTTTTAGCTGTTTTTTTTTTAGCAGCTGAAGGAGACCCTGATACATTTGCCAAAACATGGAAATAATAATGTATTTTTTGTTATTTTATTTGAAAAACCATAGGTAAACAAATTTAAAGTTTCTGAAAGCAAAGTAATGTTCAGTCAATTTAATTAAATCCAATAGGGAATCTACATAAGATCTTCTAAGTCAGCTCTATTTTATTTTTTTTCAGGCTAGTCATGTGTGGTGTTGTCTCTGTGCCCTAATTAGTTTCCATTCTTATCTCAAATTAACTAAGTTCTTACTAAAAATATCTATTGTTAAACTACAGTCACGTCCAGCATAACGTCTCAGTCAATGACAGACTGTATCTACAACGGTGGTCCCATAAGATTAGTATCACATAGCCTAGGTGTGTGGTAGGTTATACCATCCAGGTTTGTGTAAGTACACTCTGTGATGTTTGCACAACAATGAAATGGCCTAACGATGCATTTCTCAGAACCTATGCTGTAGACAAGTGACATGACTATAATTAAACAAGCAGGCAATTAGACTGAGGTTGGTCTAAGACCTTAGCAGCCTATTGCAAGCAAACTAAAACCTAAACCTATAAATGCCTCAAGATTAAGAAATCAAAACCTAAAGACAACCAATCAAGAACAGCCAACTAGGTTTTTCCAAATAAAGCAAATACTTAGGTTACAGTCAATCAAATAATTTCCCCAATTTGCTTCTACCGCTTCTCTATAAAAGTCTTTCCCTCAGTTCCCGTTAGTGGAGAACTCCAAACAACTTCCAGTCTGGTGCCACCCACTTAGAATCAACTTCAGCTCAAATAAACTCTTAAAAGTCTCACCATGCCTCAGTTTATCTTTTAAGAATACGCAGAACTTAACTAAATACAACTCCTCTTTCTTCCTCTTTTTTTTTTTTTTCTGTTGTTGTTGTTGAGGAAGTTTCACCCTGAGCTAACATTTGTTGCCAATCTTTCTAGGTTTTTTTGCTTGAGGAAGATTAGCCCTGAGCTAACATCTGTGCCAGTCTTCCTCTATTTTGTTTGTGGATTGCCACCGCAGCTTGGCTGATAAGTGGTGTAGGTCTGTGCCCAGCAAACCCAGGCCACTGAAGTGAAGCAAGCTGAACTTAACCACTACGCCACGGGGCTGGCCCCTTTTCCTCTTTAATAATAAAATATTACAAACCCTAGTCTTTCCTACACAATAGAGCTTACTTTGCTTTTGAGAGATCAAATTTGGGGGTGGGCAGGCAGAAAGGATGCATACCAATCATTTGACTTTATCTTTTTTTCTCAGTTTTATTGAGGTATAACTGACAAATAAAATTGTAAGATATTTAAAGTGTACATCATGACAATGATATACATATACATTGAGAAAGGACTCCTCCCATCCAGTTAATTAACACATCCATCATCTCACACATTTATTTTTGGGGGGGGGGGGCATGGGGAGAACATTTAAGTTCTACTCTTTTAGCAAATTTTGATTATACGGTACAATGTTACCAACTATAATCACCATGTTATACATTAGATCCTCTGATCTTATTCATCTTATAGCTGAAAGCCTGAGAAAATTTTCTTTTATAGTTGTTATCAGTGAACAATTTCAGCCTTTTCATAAGAAGAGAGAATTTGCTTCTCAAAACTGAGTAAATTGTTATATAAAAGTCATTTTGAGTGATGCAAGTAAGCCATTCTTTCCTATACGGATTGTCCTTTTTATCTTTATTATTAATGGAGAGAAACACAACCATTACAATTTTCTCAAAGGAGATGGGTGAGCTGTGAGCAGGTGTTCTGGAATGAACATGTCATTTCAGCATAAAAGCTTTATGGAACATGTTCACTATTGTCTTGCATTAGCGGAATTTTATATCTGTCAGAATCCATGATCCCCACTCAGTCTATGTGAAATAGAGGTCGGCAATATCAATGCTGCCCGAGGGGACAGTTCATAGGATTTCACTCCACCCTCTACAGAAATGTTTTCCTTGACACTGGAGCTGGGGAATTCCTTTGGCATCATCTCACAGTGTGAGGTTTGCATGTACAGTTAGCCATCTGTTACAAAGTTCCTTGATAAAGAGATCAATTCTCGTGGATTATTTTAAACTTTTGAGTGAATATTACTGCCATTTTAAGAGTTCAGGTATGCTCAGGTCTCAGGAAAACACAGGCACAAAGCATTATGTTGTACTGAATACCTTTTGGTCAGCAGGAGCAGTGATCCACATAAAGAGCCTGACATGGGAGTAGGCAGATAGGACCAGGACAAGGTCCAACAGGACTAAGAGTCTCAGCCTTGATTCCAGTAAAGTTTGGATGTAAGCATTCAGTCAGATGAGTGGGATGCGGCGTTTGGGGAACCTACTTCACAGAGAAAACAGAAGAATGAGATGAGAGCTCTCCAGCTTTCTTCCATTTCACCTATGAGCTTATGCATCCAGCTCATCCGTCCTCCCATCGCTCTTGTCACACTGGAATCACTGTCCCTACCCGTGTCAGAACCTAATCCCTTCACTGTGCCCTGAATCCTAGTCCTTTGGTGCATGCTCAGATCTTGCTCAGGAAATCATCTCTCCCCTCCCCTATATCTTAAACTTCTCATTCTCTACAGTATTTACATGTATTTAAGGTTTCTCAACCCCATATCTTGCCTCTTATTACCATCCTCTCTCCCCTTTCTAAATCTAGGCTTCTTTAAGCAGTTCTGAATATTTGTCTCCACTTCTGCACCTCCCGTGTGCTCTTCCACCCACTAAGCCTGCCTTCTGCCCTCATGGCTCCACTGCAACTGCTCAAGCCACTCCGGCTTCAGCAGCAATCTCCTCCTGCAGCCTGGCATCCCATGTGATCCGGCCCCCCTCCTGCTCAGCCTCACCTCCTGCGCTCTCCCCCTCACTCCCAGTCATCCGGCTCTGCCTGCCTCCTTTTCAGTCTCCAAATCCCCAAACCCTTCCCCATTTCCAGGCCTTTGTACTTGGTCTTCCCATAGCCTCGGATTCTCTCCCCCAGCTCTCACAGGGCACTTCGTTCTCATTCCTCAGGTCTTGGCTCAGATACCCATTCTCAGAGAGGCCTCTCCTGAACCATGCATGGTGTGTGGCCTTGGGAATGTCACTTAACCTCTCTGTGGTTCAGCTTCTCATCTATAACTGAGGAAATAATTGTACCTATCTCCAAGGGTTGTTGTAAGGATTAAATGAAATTATACACATGTAGAATTTAGAACAAGACTTGATGTATAGCAGTAATTTAGGATTAATTATAGACAACTGCTTACTATTATAGGCAACATCTCATCATCTCATCTCCCTGTTTTCTTCCCTTGTCCTACATGTGAGCTGTGATTACATTGTTTATTTATTCACTTACTGTGTGTAGCATGGTAGCATGCAAGGCCCAAAGGGACATGGAGCTCCTCTCTCTTGTCGGTTTCTCTGCCCCTTGCACCTTGCTTGAGCCTGGAGCATGGTAAGGCTCAATTCACCAGAAACTTCAGCCACTCTCTTACATTTGTCATTGCTGACCACACTGTTCTTCCTGAAAATTTCTCTTTTTTTTCCTTTGCTTCCTTGTCTTCCTCTGCTCATACCTTTAAATGTCAGGATGTGTCTGAGAGAGTACAGGACAGAACAGGGGCATGGGTAGCTGAGATCCGGGTGAGGTGCTGCTGCCCCACAGAGCGAGCTGGGTTCCTCAGAGCTCTGGTAAGAGGAAGGAAGGATGGGTGGAGCTGCTGATCCTAAGTGAAGAGGGGAATCTCAGACTGGGCCGACAGGGGGTGGAGTCAGGAGTGAAGGACTTGGGCTCACTCTTAAGGCTCTAGAATAATTCAGCATGTGTCAAGCACCCCTATGAGTCTGACAGAGCTAGGTATTAGATTAAAAATATGTAAACAAGGATCTCAAATATACAGATGTATAAACAAATACTTGTACTTCACCATAGGAAGTGCTATCCAGAGGTGTGCGCAAGGTACAATTTTGGCAATGAGGAGGGGATGATCAGCTGTCCGGGCGTGCCGGAAGATTTAAAGAGGAGTAGAAATATGAAATGGAACTTAAACTTATCAAATCAACCAGGAAAAGAAATTCCAAGCTGAGGAAAGAGCACCTGCAAAGGTACAGAAAGATTTCTCACTGATATCCAATATGGCGGATGGAGCTGACATCCACTACTCCCTGTCTCCATCCCCTACCACACATACAGAAACCTTTAGGATGGCTGTGATTGTTACGAAGTTGATGCGACTTTTTGAGGAGAAAGTTTTATATGGCTTTTAAACTAATTTTGTTTTGCAGTAAATCCCTTCTCTAATTCATGGCTTGCTGTGATAGATGACTACTAGGCAATCTTGAGGCTTCTGAATATTGAATTCCCACTCTTATGACAGTGTCAGTTTTAGAAGGGAGAGAGGATGAACGGTGGGTGAGAGAGCGGATGGCTGAGTTGACTGGACTGGTAGATGGATAGGTGGGAGGATAAGAGTTGGATGCCAAGGAATTCAACAGAGAATTGGGGTGCTGTTGCTTTATTAAAGTTCTGCTTGGGTGATGTACCAGATGTAGAGGCAAGCTGGGAAAGCCATCCACATGTTCCTATACACAAACTTCCATTTTATTATCACTGTAACAGTCATCATTGAGTATCAACTGTGTGTTAGGTTATTCTAGGTTTTTAAAATATCTTATTTCTAACCACCCTAGAGGAATAGTATGAAGAGCCTGAGACTTGGAGAAGTTAATTTACTTACCCAAGGGAACAGAGCACGTAGATCCACTTAAAGCGAAAGCTCATGTTTTTCCTACCATATCATGAAGACAATTCCTACTTCTTTCTGAGCAAGTACACGACTTACTTCTACTCCCCTCTTTCAAACCTAATCACTGCTCTGCTTCAACAACCCTCTCCAACTCTCCTAATATGAAGGGCAGTGAAGAATGACACAGCTATTCCATTTGTATGATGCCTCTCCTTTAGTATAACTGGTTTCTCTTCTAGCACTGAATGGCCTTCTGCAATATGAAATGCTTTCTTTTGAGACTGAACCACCACAGTCAGTTTACTCCCTGGATCTCCCTATTTCATGCCTCTCCAGAGAGAATCCTACTCCTGTACCTATTGTGGTTTCTGTTGTTTGCAACTGAACCCTTCTGATTGGGCTAAGGGAATTATTGTCAGCTATTAGACGGTTCACAAAACTATAAAAAGGGCTATAAGAGCAGATTTTAGGCTAAGCTTCTAGGAACAACTCCCAATTTCCAAAATCACACCACTTCTACATCCCAGAACCTCACAGTCTCTTCCCAACATTTTTGTGGGAAACTGATGACAAGAGAACCTTGACGCCCTTGCTACAATCCGCAGGCAGAAAATAAAGCTTCCCACCTTTCTCTCCACTCAGGACCCGCTTCGCGGGTAGAGAACCTGTGTAGTCAGGCAAGGTCCCACGTTTAGAAGGGCACCACTCTTGGAGTCTAGCAGTCTGCGGTTGCCATATTGAAATTTTTAATAATTTATCTTTAAATTCAGATTTTGTAAGTGAAATCCTTTGGGACAGTGAATTTTGCACTGGGAGAATGGAGCCTCAGTTGCCTCCTCCTGCCACCTCCCTGTGACAAGTTCTTGGCCAACGTGTCCCCTACGCCCTGGCACCCCAGACCTCCCCTTCCCTGTCACCGCCCTGCGACCACAGCCTCCCAGACCCCAGCCTGGGGCCTGGGGGAGAGGAGGACTGGGATTGGTTCCAGTCAGGCGCATGAGCACTGGGGCATCCATGGGCAAGGAACTTTAGGCATTGAGGGAGGAAGGAGTGGAGGGGGATGGGGGAAGGAGGGGTGGGAGGAGGATGGGGAGCCTCCTACCCGGATCAATCCAGGTGCTGAGAGCGCTTGTGCATGGAGATGGCAGTCTTCTCCGGGTTCGCCCATCTTCTGTGGGTTGAGGTGGCAGGCCTTGGGGAAGAGAGATGCCTGACTGGACTTCTGGATGCTTCGGTCCTGCAATAGATGGGAGGGGAAACCCAGCAGCCACCAGGCCGTACCTACGCTGAGTCGTGGGCAGGGCCCCTGGGCGCCACTGAGTGTCTGCTCTCATATCTGAGTGTCCCCGCGTTCTGAGAGTGCAACGTTAAATAGCAAACAAAAAAGAAAAAAAAAAAACCCATCCTGACAAGTTGGGGGAAAAACCACAGACGGGAGGAAAAAGAGTTTGTTCTTCGTTTTTGTATGGGGGGCCTCACATTTTCTTTTTGTACTGGGTCCCATAAATTCTACAGCTAGGCCAGTCTCCACTTAATTTAGTTTGAATCCAGGTCTTTGCTAAGTGCACCTGATCAGTGGAATCCAAATCACATCCTAAACTCTGGTTATAAGGGAATCTGGGAGAGTAGTTTTTAGCTTTCCATTGTGAGCAAGGTGACAGAAGGGCACTGGCAGGACAGGAAGGAGGTTGGAACAGATGTTGAGTAAGACAGCCGCTTTATCTGCCACAATCACCTACATTGTGAGTCTGCCAAGAGTGGTGCCTTGTCTGTACACCAGGCTCCACAGGCAGGGGCTGGATCTGGCTCGGTCACTCCTGTATCCCCAGTTCAGGATACAGGGCCTGTCACACAGTAAGGTCACAATATTTGTAGAACTGAATCACTAATCGCCTGTTTTTATATGGTCTAGTTATTAGCCTATACATATAATGGTATATTCTTTCTTACCATAGTCCATGTTAACTGGAGATCTTCATTACTAGCGACAAATTCATATTAAAATGCAGTGAGTTGCTTAAAAAAAAAGAATAGGTATATGGATTATACTAAGTGATTTCTTTTTGTGTAGTGGGAATAGCTAACACAAACATGGTACTGCATGTCCGATTAAATCACTTACTATGCCATTATGAAAACATTAATAATGTTTACCCAGCCACAGAAACCACCGATATGAAATTACATTCCTTCTAGTCTTCACCTTTTGAATTTCACAAGCTGGAATTAATTTCAAAGGGAACATGTCTGGCTGAAGTGTATTAAGAGTGGCAAATCACAGAATATTCTGTGAAAAAATTACTTAGATTTACAACAGGAACGGCCTGAGCAAAATCAGACTTTTAATATACTTCTCACCATCTCCAAAATGGAAAGTAAGAGTATTTCCACCAAAAAGTTTTAATTAAAAAGGCTTTTGACATATGTGTGCATAAAACTGTCTCAACTACAAAGATATAAAGTTGAAGCTTTTCCCTGAGAGTTAATTAACAGTCTAAATTGTGGAGCTATGGGTTAGATGATGGTGAGGACAGTGAGTAGGTTGATTGGATCATCCACAGCAATTCGGGAAGCTGCACCTCCTGGAACTTATCTGGCTGTCTGAGAAGTGGTGTGGGGTGCAGGGCTTAGTCCAGAAATTCTTTAAATTAATAGGATAAAAGAGGTCTTGGGACTCTCCATCCTTAGAGGACTGCATCACGGAGATCTGGCCTGGCAGGCTGACAGTCCTGAATGAGATCTGGCTATAACTCAGAGCACCTGGGTTGCTTAGCTGGCCTCAGTGAGGCAATTGTGTGAGTAACTGGTTGTGGTAGCCTGAAAGCGCAGTCTGACCCTTGAGCCAAAGTGGGGAATGAGGGAATCCTGGTTTGTTCAGGAAAGCTGGAGCAGAGGCTGCTGACTTTCACTATCCGGGTAACCTTGTCTTTCACATCAATTTGACTGCAGGATTTATCCTAATCCATTTTCCCTCTAAATTAAATAGTTTCATTGACAAAGTGTAACTATAATACATCTATAAATTGTAACAATAAAGGTTTATCCAGGATAATCCAGGTAATCCAGGGTAATTTTCCCATCTCAAAACCCTTAACTTAATTACATCTGCAAGGTCCTTTTTGGCCACGTAAGGCAACATTCAGAGCTCCCAGGGATTGGGACAGGAATAGCTCTGCGGGCAGGGGGACATTATTCAGCCTAATGGGTAAGCAGTCTGAAAATTTGCTGAAACTCAGACCTAGTTCCTACCTACTACCCCCGAGCAGAACATCTAAGGCTGGAGATTCCGAAGACCTACTTTCTTTTTGACTAGCAATTATAAACCTAGGGATCTAAAGAAGTTTATTTTAAAAGAGGGTTGTTTGGGGGAACATCTGACAACACAAATCTGCTTTTAAACATCCAGACTAATTTAGAGATAGTCTTCAAAGATCCTGAGGGTCAGACTTGAGTTAAATTTTAGTGTGATCATTTTGTCTATGTTATTGAACGTCCTCAATTTTCATGTGTTTCTGCATATTTTTGATCAGCCATGTGGAAGCTATAAGACCTTAAATCTGGAAGGACTCAACACTGATAGTTTTTATCACCCTGGGTCTGAGAGGTTACACTTTGAATCAGATTGTGGCTGAATTAATACATTTTTTTCAATGAATTTACCCCTAACAGATCATTTAACACATCCTAACTGACTTGGAGCATAGTTATTAAATTATTATTGCTGAAGTTTAAATGAAATGGCAGGTACCTTGTTTCAGGCTCCAAACTTTAAATACAAGGGCCATTCCATCTTTTTTCCTTGTCATGACATTCTGAATACCGTGGGTCTCACTAAACGATTTTGTTTGTCCTTTTTTTGTTAAATATTTTGGGGAATTAGAAAATGTAGCCTCAGAGCCACCTCATAAACTCTCTTGGCCTTAAATTATTTTCTGCTGTTGTTGTAAATGTTAGCTTTAACACTTGTAGTTTTAGTTTTTCTCATGGCAACGTGCCTGTAAGAGACTTAACACTTCTAGGGAGCACAGACCCCATGCCAAGCACAACGCACAGGGCCAGGTGAATAGAAACACGTCTAAGATTTGGTCTGCCTCCTCCAGACTGGGATCTCTGAACTGGGACCTGGACTGGGACTTAATTTTAATCTCCAGCATCTATTTTACTCTCTAGCACATAGTCAGCTCACAGTAAATGTCAGTGTTTTATTTAGAAATTTTTTTATTGAGGTATAATTGACGTATAACATTATATTAGTTTCAGGTGTACAACATGGTGATTTGGTATTTTTATATACTGCAAAATGATCACCGCAATAAGTCTGGTTAGCATTCATCACCATACATCGTTACAAAATGTTTTTTATTGTGATGAGAACTTTTAAGATCTACTTTCTTTCTTAGCAGCTTCCAAAATGCAATACAGTATTACTAACTATAGTCACCATGCTGTACATTACATCCCCATGACATTTATTCGATAGCTGGAGTTTGTACCTTTTCACCCCCTTCACCCATTTTTGCCCCCCTCCCCACAAATGTCTGTTTAACGAAGACATTTTTGTTTATTAAGTAGTTGTTAAAGGGATAAACAGTCTAGAAATTGGACTACTTATGAAGTCAAGTAACTAAGATAGAATGCTTCTATTTTCATGTCACTTCTAAGCAATGTAATAGAGGTGTGAACAAGGTGTAATGGGACCTGCCAAGGAGAGTCAGAGAAGGCTTTGTAGAAAAGTAGTCATGTGAGCAGGGGCCCGGAGGAAATGAGTCTGATTCACTGCATAACCGCTTCTATGAATTTACTATTTCTTGTCACTACTTAGTTCTAATGGGCTAGTTTTCATTTTGTCTCCCTAATAGCATTCGAAGGAGCATCGGGTTTGTCTCTGCCCCAGCTCCTTGCTAGGGCGCTGGAGGGAGCAGGGATGAATGACTACTTGGGAAGAGACAGGGAGCAGGGTAAGCACACAGCGCAGCCCTCCCAGCGAGGAAGGAGACTACAGAGAAGAGAAGAAATGGGGCAAAATGTGTGGGGAACAAAGGAGGAAGCTGGGGGTAGCTTCTTATTTATAAGAAGAATGTATTTATAAAAAGGTCGTTTTCCTTGAGAATATATTCTTTGTGAATATGTGTTCTATGAATGTGCCCTTTTTCTTATGACCACATCTTGCCTCTCTCTGGGCAGCAATGTTTGCTGACCCTGCTCTTCGTCTTGCCCCTAGCAGAATCCTCTTTCTCTGTCCCGGCCTTTTCCAACTGCAAGAGCAGGAATCTGGGTAGAGACAAATTAAACATTCCTTAAAATGCTGTTATGAAAACAAAAGGAGAACTAGTCAACTAAATGTTTACATAAATTTTAAAAGCCATTAAAACTATCCCATCCAATGTGAATTGTTGTAAACTTTATAAATAGTTCAAAGGAACAAGAAAATTTGGCAAATTGGCCTTATGGAAAGTTGGCTTTCTGTGGTTGATTTTTGGCAAATTGACCCAGAACCAGTCTTGAATTAACATGCATTTACTTAGCAAAAATAGACAAGAGCATTCCAGGTACAGAGACAAAAACAGGAGAAATAATTTTGGCAGGAAGAGGAACATTTATTCACTCACCGAATGTTTTAGAGCACACAACCTGCCCATGGGGAGTGGACAGTCCTGCCCCCATGAAGCTTAAGTTGTTTCTTTTGTGTAAATGTCTGCCAAATTGTTGGTTTTAAAACACACATACACACTCCAGAGAGAAAGTTTTTAGATGTTGGATATGAGTTGTGACAGTTAGTGAAACAGTAGAGCGAGAGCATAGAAAAATTGTAATTGAAATGAAACAAACTAAGATTTGTCTGAAGAAGCTGCAAAAGATCCAGGAAATTGAATAAAATTACAATAGGAGGATAAAAAGCAGAAATTAATTAATAAGACAATAAAGCAAACAAAAATTAATAAGTAATATCAAGAGCCAATTTTTATAGAAGTCCAATAAAACAGATAAATATTTGGCAAGCTCTAGCCAAGAAAAAAAACACAAATGCAAGTATTATGAATGATAAAGGCTACAGAACCATAGCTAGAGATAAAAAATATAATGAAAAAGACCAGGCACAACTTTGTCATTAAAAAAAGCTAGATTAAATAGATTATTTAAGCTATCTAAAATCAAGTTAAGATAAAAAATCTGAACAAACCAATAACCATAGAAGAAATTTAAAAGGTTTAAAAATTTACTTCCAGAATCAGTAATTTTCTTCTTTTTGAGGAACATTAGATTTGAGCTAACGTCCATCACTGACTCTCCTCTTTTTCCTGAGGAAGATTGGCCCTGAGCTCACACCAGTGCCCATCTTCCTCTATTTTATATGTGGGATGCCACCACAGCAGGGCTTCATACGTGGTGCATAGGTCTGTGCCCGGGACCTGAACTGGCGAACCCCAGGGCTGCCAAAGTGGAGTGTGCAGACTTACTGGGCCTTTGCACCACTGGGCCAGCCCTCAGAATCAGTAATTTTCACTGGTGAGTTCTATAGGTCATCAACAAAGATGGCACCAAAACCTTAAACTATGTAGCCCAATCTCAGCTATGATAGCAAAAAAGTTCAAAATAAACTGTTGAAATATATCAAATCCAGAGCATTTAAACAAAATAATAGGCTATAATAATAAACTCTGATTTAGTATTTTACCCTTGCAATGCAAGAATAGTCCAAAGTAGGAAATTCATTAATACAATAAACTGTAATAATTACTTAAAGGGGGGAAAACATAAGCGCTTATTTCTATAGATATTAAAAGATTAAATTTCACATTCCTTTCTGATAAAAACTCATGGTAAACTTGTAGTAAAAGAAAACTTGCCCAATATGATAGAAAGAATTTTGCACAAGTCAACAGCAACTACAAAAACAAAAATCATGCCTAGTTTGACAATCTAGAGGCATTCTCATGAAAGTGAGGAATAAGACAAGGAAACAGTTATGAAGGCTATTCAGAATATTTCATTTCTTTTCCTTCCAGGCCTCTGATAGGATTGCACTGTTCTCAACCCTCTTGACATTAACATTTGGTGTGGCTTCTTTTAGCCAGTGGGTTGTGGCCAGAGGTCATGAGGCTTCTTCAAGGTCAGACTAATTATTTCCAGCTGGAGACCTCTGCTTCGCCCTGCTGTGGTGATTGTGGAAGCGAATGTTGAAATGCAGTCTCCATCAATCTGGGTCCCTGAGCAACAACGATGAGCAAGCACCCATCAATCTGTGTTGGACAGTAGAGGAGGGAGAAATGCACACTTGTTGTATCAAGGCATTTACACACTGAGTGTTACTGTGTTGTCTGTGTTACTGCAGCACAACTTAGCCCACCCTGACTGACACAGGAGCCTATTACTCCTGTGTTCTACATTCCTTTTAGTACTATTCCTATATTTACCTTAATTTTTAAAAATTTGTGAATTATATTTTTGTGTGTGTGAGGTATAACAATTTTTCTTAATGTGTAGTCAATTGTCTACAAATAATTACTTATTAATTTGTGTCATCTTTATCATACAGTAAAATCCCATAGATATGGTTGTTTTGTTTTGAACTCTCCTCTGTTCTGCTCTTCCTTTTTTATGTATGCCAAAACTATGCTGATAGTGTTTGTGATGGTGCCTTTGGAGTTAGACTGTCTAGTCTAGAATTCCATTTACATTATTTATTAGCTAGTAAATTTTGGGCAAGTTTATCCTTTCAGGTCTCAGTTTTCTCTTCTAAGTATTGGATATTAAGAATGCTGTCTACTTCCTAGGGCTTGGGGGAGAATTAAATGAGATAAGGGACATAGCACACTTAGCACAGTGTCTGGCACACACTGAGCCTTGTGCTTCTTGGAGAATGTTTTAGCATTCTAAACAAAATTTGAAACTTCTTCTTAGTTTAAAACTTTTCCTCTTCACTCATTTCAAATCACTGGTGAAGGGGTAGCAAATAGGTTTCTACTAATGAGCCAACACAATCTGGTGGCCATAACAAATTAGTCAGAGTTGGCACATAAGGAGAGGAAGTATTTATTATCCAGTTCTGATTCAGTCATTCTCCTTTATTTTTAACATTGTTTGTTACAGATGGAAGAGGAACCCTGCATTGGTTAGACACAGAAGACACAGTTCCTGACTGACATAATACAAGAAAAAGAAGTGAATTAGAGTAGCTGACTTTTGACTAAAAGGTTTTGATCCATGACATAATTTTTTAAAAATTGCATTACCTGTATTACCTTGAGGTTACAAAACAGTGGTCAAAAAAGGTTGTGGGAACTTCCACTCCCGACCAAGATAAAGTAACAGGGACTATAATCTCCTTCTACCAATAACAACCCCCAAAATGGATAAAATATAGGAAGCAATGGTTTTCAAGACACCGGAGGGCAGTCAACAAAGGATAGTGATCCCTAAGAGACAGGAAATAAGCCAGACGAATCCTCTGAGTAACCCTGCTTCCCATCTTGGAGAGTTTCCAGGCCACAGTGCTGGGAGGGGGAGCTCAGTAGAGTGCCAGGGACTCTGGGAGTTGAGATAAAGTTGAGAGTCCAGGGGACTGTCATGGCTGGAGTTCACAGGACAGAGTGCTGGAGAGGAGAGAGCTGCACAGAGAGAACTTGAAAGGCCTGCAAAGGGTTCCCCTCAAGTATTCGGCTGAGTACTAATTAGTACCTGTCTGTGAGGAAATTACCTGAAGCTGGGGAAAGAAACCCCTAAATATATTAGGGGTAGCAGGATCTGGTGCTCACACAGAGCTGAGAATATTTGCCCTTCTCACCAGCCAGACTGGAAAACCCCATGATTCACAGGACATTAGGTAAGTACACAGACGGGTCTTGTCTCAGTGGTGGGGAATAAATAGGTCTAGACTGAGTATTGCTCTGGGCCAGTCTAACGAGATGTGAAAGGATAACACTGTTTTCAAGTAACTTAACTGCATTCTAGAACAAAGCTCTAGAATATTTATAGGAACACAGAAAGACGCAGCTCCCAACCAAGATAAAATTTACAATATCTGCTAATCAGTAAAAAGTTATAAGTCATACAAAGAAGAAGGAAAATATGAACCAAAGTTAGAAAACAAATCAATTAATTGAAACTGACAATAGATTTAATGCAATCTCAATCGTAATCTCAGCAGGCTCTTTTGTAGAAATTGATAAACCAATTCTAAAATTCCTATTGAAATGCAAGGGACCTAAAATAGCCAAAACAACTGAAAAACAACAAAGTTGGAGGATTAACACTGCTGGATTTCAAAGTTTACTGTAATGTTATAGTAATGAAGACAGTGTGACTCTAGTGTAAAGATGCAGAAATATATCAATGGAACAAACTAGAATCCAGAAGTAGACCCACAGATTTATGGACAACTGATTTTCAATAGTCTTTTTAACAAATGGTCAGTAAAAAAGGAACCTCAATCCATACCTTACACCATTTCCAAAAATTCACTCAAAATGGCTCATAGACCTAAATGTAAATCCTAAACAATAGAACTTATAGAAGGAAACATAGGAGAGAAAATCTTTGCTGCCTTGGATTAAGCAAAGATTTCTTAGATATGACACTGAAAGCAAGATATATAAAAGAAAAAAGTGATATATTGGACTTCATCAAAATTAATAATTTAGGTTCCTCAAAAGAAAGAAAATGCAAGCCACAGAATAAAACACTTGTAAATCATATTTCTGATATATTTGGATAAACTTATATCTAAAACAGATAAAGAATTCTCAAAACTCAATAAAAAGAAAACAAACGACCTAATTAAAATGGTCAAAAGATTTAGCCAGACACTTCACCAAAGAAGATAATATGAATGGAAAGTAAACACATGAAAAGATAGTCAACATCATCAGTCATTAGGGACATGCAATCAAAAGCACAATGAGTTAGCACTACACATTAGTAGAATCACTAAGTTTTAAAAGACTGACCTTACTAATGTGAAGGAACTGGAATTCTCAGGTTCTGCTGGTAAGCATGTAACGTGGTACAACGACTCTGAAAAACAGTGTCTCAGTTTACAAAAAAGCCTTTTACTTTTCCCTTAAAAATGATTAAACATTACCATATGATCCGTCATTCCACTCCTAGGTATTTACTTGAGAGAAATGGAAGTGTATGTCCACATGTACTGGTTTGCTAGGGCAGCAATAACAAAATAGCACAGACTAGGTAGCTTAAACAACAAATTAATTTTCTCACAGTTCTGGAGGCTGTAAGTCCAAGACTAAGGTGCTGGAAGGGTTGATTTCCTCTGAGGCCTCTTTGGGTGCCTTCTCACTGTGCCCTCACATGGTCTTTTCTCTGTGTATGCCCATCCTTGGGGTCTCTCTGTGTGTCCTAATCACCTCTTCTTATAAGGACACCAGCCATACTGGATTATAGTTTACCCTAATGGTCTCATTTTAACTTAATCGCCTCTTTAAAGGCTCTATCTGAAATATAATGTGGTATTCTGAGGTACTGGGGGTTAGGACTTCAACATATGAATTTTAGGGGAACACAGTTCAGTCCATAACACTGTACAAACACTTGTACATAAAAGTTCATAGCAGCTTTATTAGTAATAGCTAAAAACTGAAAACAACACAGATGTCTATAAATAGATGAATAGGTGAACAAACTGTGGTATATCCATATAATACACTACTACTCAGCAATAAAAAGGCTTCTAGTGGAATGCAAACTGGTGCAGCCACTATGGAAAACAGTATGGAGATTTCTCAAAAAACTAAAAATAGAAATACCATATGATCCAGCTATCCCACTACTCGGTATTTATCCAAAGAACATGAAATCAACAATTCAAAGAGACTTATGCACCCCTATGTTCATCACAGAATTGTTCACAATAGGCAAGACATGGAAGCAACCCAAGTGCCCAACAACTGATGGTTGGATAAAGAAGATGTGGTATATATATATATATATATATATATATATATATATATATATATACACAGTGGAAGACCACTTAGCCATGAAAAAGACAAAATCATGCCATTTGTGACAACACGGATGGACCTTGAGGGTATTGTGCTAAGCAAAATAAGTCAGACAGAGAAAGACAAATACTGTTTGATTTCACTCATACGTGGAAGATAAACAAACACATAGTTAAGGAGAACAGATTAGTGTTTTTCAAAGTAAAAGGAAGTGGGGGAGGGCGAAGTGGGTAAAGGGGCACATGTGTATGGTGACACATAAAAACTAGACTATTGGTAGTGAACACAATGCAATCTATACAAATACTGAAATAGGGGGCTGGCCTGGTGGCATACTGGTTAAGTTTGCATGCTCCACTTCAGCAGCCAAGGGTTCGCCAGTTCAGATCCCAGGCATAGACCTACACACCACTCATCAAGCCATGCTGTGGTGGCATCCCACATACAAAATTAGAGGAAGGTTGACACAGCTGTTAGTTCAGCGGCAATCTTCCTCACCAGAAACAAAACAAAACAAAAACACACAAAAAAACAAAAAACTGAAATATATTATTGTACACTTGAAATTTACACAATGTTAAAAGCCAATATGACCTCAATAAAATTTTTTTAAAAAGCTAAGATTAGAAGGAAACTATCTCAACATAATAAAGGCCACACGTGACAGAAGTGTTGACTAATGCTATGGTGGTAATCATATTGCAATAAAAAAAAGGAATGAATTATTGATATATGGTACAGCACAGAGGAATCTCAAAATAATTATGCTGAGTGAAAAAAAATGGCCAAAAAAGAATATATACTGTAATGATTACATTTATTTTAAATTCTAGAAAATGCAAACTAATCTATAGTGGCATAAAGGAGATCAGTGATTTCCTGGGGATATGGGTTTTAGGATTACACAAGGGACTGAGGAAACTTTATGGAGCGATAGATGTATTCATTATCTTGATTGTGATGATGGTTTCCTGGGTGTGTGTGTATGTCAAAACTTATAAAACTGTACACTTTAAATATATGTAGTTTTCTGCATGTCAATTATACTCCTTATACCTCCGTAAAACTGCTTTTAAAAAAGATTGTATCTAAAAGCTTAGTAAAACCACTCTCTTTTGAGGGTCAGATTTCTCTAATCCTCAAGTCTCTGGTGCATAGATATTCACTCAGAAAATTTTTTAAAGCATGATGAAATGGCTTTGACAAAGCCACAGCACTCCTGATAAATTTCTAACTTCCTAGTGAACTTATAAAACCTTCATTCAGAGCCTGATTGATTTTACTTAACAGATAACTTCATTTAATCTTGATAGTTGTAAAGATACATTTGAAAAGAGAAGATGACATCAATATATTTGATGGCGTCCCCGTGAAGAGTGGTTGCCAATACTACAGGAAGAGAAAAGAACTTTGAAAAGTAGATAGAATTTCACTCCGCAAAGCATTGTTTAGTGGTGAGTATTCACTGAGATAAGTGAAGACAGTATCTTCGGTTTAATAAGGCAGGTAAGGATATAATCGGCTATAGAAAGATTTCTGACAAAAATAAAATGAAAAGTGTTTTAAATACTGAAAAGGTAATTTTCAGTTACATCAAAATCTATGAAGGTGCCATATCTAATGACTGACCGTGAAGTGCCTTTGAAGAGAGTCATTAAAAATATGGAAATCATTGTGTTCAAACTAAGCAAAACATTGCAAAGAATGTGCAAGAAGATCCCAGCATTAAAAGTAAAAAAGACAGGTTCACTCCAATCTTTTTCCTTTACAGATGTTCATATTTCTTTGGTTTCCTAAAGTGCTTTTGGTGTTTAAATTGACAGAAAGGAAAGAACAAGTGTTAATGTTTATGGTTCCAAGATCTGGTTTCCGGTCAGTTCACATATGGCTCTGAGTGTTAATAATCGAAAGTTGATCTGTTTTGACTACTTGCCAACTTTATGACTTAAACTCATTCTTTGACCATAAATCTTGTCCTTTCAGGGACGATTCTGGAATTAGGCTCAGAATTGTGACAGGATGACTCTTCTGTTACTGAAAATTACATCCACCGTTTAAAGCATTTTGGTATGCTAAACCCATAATGAAAAATTTTGAAAGA
The DNA here is from genome assembly GCF_037783145.1 of Equus przewalskii. Classification (NCBI taxonomy): domain Eukaryota; kingdom Metazoa; phylum Chordata; class Mammalia; order Perissodactyla; family Equidae; genus Equus; species Equus przewalskii. Next base: position 12,887,971 of record NC_091854.1, read on the forward strand.
TCATGTTTCTAAGAACCCCTAAAGAAGAAACAGGCCATTCAGTGACATCACTCAGAGAACGCGAAAGGACCAGCACTCCAACAGACTGAAACAAAAGCTTTTTTACAGGAGACATTAATGCCAGAAAGGAAAGGGAGCTAAGAAGATCAATATATTACAGCCAGAGCCCTTCCTGGCATAGCCCAGAGAGACAGACAGGGCTCAGTTGAGCTCTCTGGGCAGCTCCCATGCTCATTTCTCAGGGTTCAACAGGTCAGCATAGAACCCAAGGAAATGGATGACATTGGTGGGGTGCTCTGTATAAGGTGCTGGCAACAGTGAGATTTCCTCTGGAATAAGTCTATAGTGAGTTGGAATTTTCTTCTGGCTAGAATGCTCTTGACAGTGTATAATCCAAGATTGTTTCCTTGGCCTTCCAAAAAGTTCCATAAGCTACCTAAGGGGCTGCAATAAATCTCTTCCTTTTTAAACTAGCTTGAGTGGATTTTGTTCTCTGCAAAACAGATCCTGCAACTAAGAACCCCGCCAGTAATTGTTGCCATTAATTGGGAATAAACTAAACCACTGTAAAAAAGTAACTCCAAGTACAGTGGAATGTTTTAGAAGCTTCTTTGTCTCTTACATCACAGCTCAAGATGGGTAATCGGGCTGTGCTCCACAAACTCAACTAGAGACCCAGGCTGGTGGGATGATGCTGACATCTGCTCCACTTGGCTTTTCTCTCTGGCTCTAAGGTGTCCGCTGCAGTTGTCTTCAGCCGCACTGCACTGTATCCACGTTCAAGCCCATGGGAAGGAAAAGGAGAAAACGTGGAGGGAAAACAACTTCATATTGAAGGACATGAAGCAGACATTGTTGCTAAAACCTACTAGCTAAAACCAAGACTCAAAGCATCACCAAGATCCAAGAGAAGATGGAAAATGTAATCTCTAACTGGAGTGGCCATTAGTCTAGCCAAAACTTGGGTGTGAGGAGTTCTTCTAGTAAAAGAAGAAGGGGGGCATGGATATGGGGAAAATTCCAAAATTTTTTAAAAGAGCACATCATCAAGCTTTTGAAACCTCAGAGGTTCCCTGCAAATGGGCTTTTCCTCTAACCCTTTCTCCCAAAGCAAGGATACCTGCAAGAAGCAGCACAGCGGTGGGGATGTCACAAAGCATCTTTCTCAACCCCTCTGTCTAGGTGGCAATGGACAGTGAAACAATGAGATGTCTGTGGTTATTTTGACTCTGAATAAAATAGAAAAACATAACAACACCTTCATTTAACATAGTGAATACCTGCTATGTGTCAACACTATAAGATACAGAAGTAAACAAGACAGTCCTGGTCCTGGCTGCTGCCCTCCTGATGCTTACCTTACAGAATGGAAGACATTCACTGAACAATTTATTATGAGTTGATCATTTAATTACAATAAGTGTTCTAAGGAAGCACAGTGTGTATATGAGTATGTGTTTGTTGTTAGTGCTGTCAAGTGGATTCCAACTCCTAGTGACGATGTGTACAATTGAGTGGAACCTACACACAGCCACCACAGTAGGTCAATCGACAGACAGGTGGTGTGGTTCCTTGACCAGAAAGGGAACCCGAGCCATGGTGTTGAGAGCGCAAATCTTAACCACTAGACCACCAGGGCTGGCTGTGTGAGTGTATAACACAGGAATTTGGCCTAGGCTGCAGAGATCAGAAATGCAGTATTAAAAGTATTAAAAGTAAAAAAGACAGGTTCACTCCAATCTTTTTCCTTTACAGATGTTCATATTTCTTTGGTTTCCTAAAGTGCTTTTTAGTCTTTCATGTTTATTATTAAGTACTTAAGGCTATGATTTTCCTCTCAGCATTGCTTTAGCAATGTGTAGTTCTCTTATTTTTTTTAGGATGTTCTGCAATTTTAGTAGTATTTATTTACAAAAAAAAAATATGGACAGATTTACTAGTAAAATAAATTTATCTCTGTTAGTTGGCAAATTGTTTACAGACCTTCCTATTTTACCATTTAATTATAATCAGATTAGGACTTTTGTTATTTAAAAATATGTGTTTACATCTTTTTTAAGTATTCATTTATGTGATTTAAACATCAAAAAGTGTAAAATGTATACAGCCAAAATTCTCCCTCACATCCTTGACCTCAGCCAAGTGATTCCCATAGAACACCAATGGATGACCACTTGTATTGCTTTCTTGTTTATCCTTGATAAGAATTTTTACTTATATACAAGCCAATACAAATATATATTATTTTTTTCTTCTCTTTTTAAAGTACAGATAATAGCATACTATACACATTTTATAGCTTCAAGGTCTTTTGATATAATATATTGATATAAAAAATTTTTTTAATAAAATCATAGTATTTCATTTTATAGATATATTATTAAGGTATTTATCTAGTCCCCAATTGGTGAGTATTTAGATTGCTGCCAATATGTTGTTTCAATGCTTCAATGAATAATTTTAAAAATCATTTTATTCCTACGTGTTTGCATCTATAGGATAAGTTCCTAGCCCATTTGGGTTTATCTTGTGTTATGATACAAGGTATAGCTCAAGCCATATTTGTTCTTCACGTGACTTCCTTAGTTGTTCCCAGATGGTTCATCGACAGCACTTCTTTTTCTCACTGATTTGAGATATCACTTTTATTATATACTAAAGTTCCATACGTTTTTAGGTCTGTTTCTGACTATATATTCTGTTACATTTGTCTGTTTGCCTATTCATGTCTCAGTAGTATACTTTATTAATCACTGAGTCTTTATGTGACAAGGAAAATTCCTCTTTAGTGTTCTCGTTTTGCAGAGATTTCCTGACTTTTTTGTTTACATTTCCATATAAATTTTAAAATCACTTGGTCTAGTTCTGAAAAAAAAAAAACCTAGATTTTATTTTTATTGAAATCACCTTAAACTTACAAATTAACTTAGGGAGGCTCGACATGTTTATGATGTTGAGGTTTCCTATCCAAAATGCCTTTTCATTTGTTCAAGACTTCCTTCTGTCTTTCAAAGAATATTTTACTAATTTTTTCTTTAGATTACCAGGACTTGAACATTTCTTTTAGACTTTTAACCTAGAAATGAGATCTTCTCTTCCATTATGTTTTCAATTAATATTGATGGTGAACATGAAAATTTTTGTATATTAGTTTTGCACCTTCTAATTTACCGAACTTTTTGTTTGTTTGTAGGAGTGTTTCAGTTGACTTCCTTGGCTTTTCTACGTATGTTGTCATACCATCTGCATATGTGATAGTTTTGACTCTTTTTTAGTTTTCACATCTCTAATTTCTTTCTCTTGTGTAATTAGATTGGCTAGTACTTCTGGTACAGTATCGAAAAATGGTGGTCACAGGACAGTTCTTGCCTTGTTCGTGAGTGGGTATGCTCTTGTGTGTCCCCCTTAAGCAAAATACTGATTTGGGGCTGAAATTAAAATATTGTAATATTTTAAGAATATTAATTGATAAATGCTTTCTTAAGAATTTCACCAACAATGGATCTTGAATTTGGTCAGATGCCTTTTTTTAGCATATATGAAGATGATCATACGATTCTTTTTATACCTACTAATTGATAGATTATATCTAGAGCTTAATAGATTTTCTAATATTGAACCTCCCTTGCAGATTTGTAATAAATTCTACTTGGAAGTGATGCATTATTTTTTAATGTGCTCCTGGACTTATTTAGGCGTTTTCTTCACTATTTATGCATGAGATTGGAGATAGTTTTCTCTTTTATGTGCTTTGTCAGATTTTACCATCAGTGTCCTGCTTACTTAAAAACATAATCTGAAATTCTTTTTCTAGACTCTAAAAACAGTTTAAATAGCATTGGAAATACCTGGTTTTTTTTGAAGGTCTGGTAGAATTCCCCTGGGAACTCATTTCTACCTCATGTTTTGGCTGGGGAAATGGGCCAGAGGTGGCAGTAGTTCTTTGATGAATTTCTCCCTTTTCACTTACTTTATTAGCACATTTTTCATTTTTTTTTCATGAATAAGTTAGGCTGCAGTTTATCTACTTAACTGACTTTTTTCAAAGTACCAGCTTTCAGTTTTCATTTTCCAACTTCCTAAATTCTGCTTCTATCTTTATTGATTCCTTCCTTTGGCTTTCCTCCATTTTGTTTTGTCTCTTTTCTAACTTCTTAAGCTGAATGCCTAATTTATTTCTTTTTAGTCTTTCATGTTTATTATTAAGTACTTAAGGCTATGATTTTCCTCTCAGCATTGCTTTAGCAATGTGTAGTTTTCTTATTTTTTTTAGGATGTTCTGCAATTTTAGTTTTGAATCTTCCTCATATTCAAGAGTTAAGTGAGATTTTTTTTTTTAATTCCAGGAGATATTGGCTTTTTGTTTTCTGATTTTATTGTTAATTTCTAGTATGGCATAGGGATCAGAGAATGTTGTCCATACCATTTCTACTTTTTGCAATGTGTTGAGATTTTCTTTGGATCTCAGTGTACCATCAAGTTCTGTGAGTGTTTCATAGGCGCTTAAACTGAAGGTGTAATCTCTTTTTTTCAGAATACAGAGTGTGATATTTATAATCAGATTGGTGTAATTAATTGTATTATCTAAGTTGTCTATATCATATCCTTAATTTTTTTCTTCATGTTCTGTCATGGCCTGAGAGAGGTGAATTCAGTTTCCTGTTATTAGTAGGTTTTTGTTTCTCCTTGTATATTCCCTAGTTACTTGGTGCATAAATAGCCATAAATGTTACATCTTTATTGTTTACCCTTGGTATTTTAAAGTTCCCTTCTGTGCCTCATTTAATGCTTTTCAACCTGACTTCTACCTTTTCTGTTTTAGATTGTAATCTTTGCTTTCTTTTCTTTTCTTATTTGTCTAGTATACCACTCTTCTGCTGTTAGCCACTCTGAATTATTTTATTTTAGCTGCTCCTCTTAAAGACAGTATAGAGTGGGTTTAGTAATCTAATCTGAGGTCCACTTACATTTATCAGTATGATAGATGTATTTGAACTTAGTTTTATTGTTTTGTATTTCCTGAATTTATGGATTGGTTTTAGGTCTTTGACTTTGAGTCCCGTTTTCTGTTTTCTTTGTTTTGATTTCTGTGTGTGATTCAACTGATATTAGGAAAGGTTTTCAGTTTTTTTCTCACCATTACTTTTATAATTAGAGCCTTATTTAATATCCCTGGTTCTCCATAAATCTGAATTTGTTAGGGTTTTCCAGAGAAACAGAGCCAATATGTATGTATTTATTATGAGGAATTGGCTCATGTAATTATGAGGCTGAGAAGTCCCAAGATCTGCAGTTGGCAAGCTGGAGACCCAGGAGAGCCGATGGTGTAGTTCCAGCCCAAGTCCAAAGGCCTGAGAAGTAAGAGAGCTGATGGTATAAGTTCCAGTCTAAGTCCCAAGGCCTGAAAACAGAGAGCTGGTGGGGTAAGTTCCGGTCTGAGGCTGAGCCCCCAGGCATGGGAGACCAGTGTCCTAACTTGAAGACAGTAAGGCAGAGGAGAGCAGATTCTCCCTACTCATCCTATTTTTATTCTATTCAGGCCTTCAATACATGGGGTAAGGCCCACTCACACTGGCGAGGGCAGTCTGCTTTACTCAGTCTACCAATTCAACTGTTAATCTCGTCCAGAAACACCCTCACAGACACACCCAGAATACTGTTTAACCAAGTATCTGGGCACCCCATGGTCCAGTCGAGTCAAACTGACACACGAAATTAACCATCACAAATCCACCCCTTGTGAATTTGGCACCCATGTGAATCTCCTTAAACCACACTTAATCTCTAAATAAGGACAATAACAAGGTCATAATTCTGCCTAATATGATAGAACTCTCCTGAGCACAACCAAAAAATGTGCTAACCCCTTCCCCAGAAGAAGAGTAAAGTCCTTTAGTGATATTTATGCTTTTCCTTGATATCTTGAAACTTAAATACTAGGATGTAAAATTAAAAATATTTAAATACTTTAATATTAAGTCAATACATTTTATGTTACATGATAAGGGAATAAGAGAGGGAAGAAAACAAAGATATTTGCTATACATACAGATACAAACATTCATAACAAAATAAAGAGGAAATACTCATGACAATTACAGCCTTTGTTTCTGTAAGTGGTCACATGGTCATAGCTAGTATTTATAACTAACTTCTTCCACCACTCATTTGTATTCCCTTTGCCTTCAGCAAGCACCTCAGCTGGTCATGGTTCTTTGCCTGGTGAAGTGACCCAAACCTTTATTCCCGAAGGATCTGGGCCATTAGTGGTCCTGCCTGGATTGAGTTCTTATGGTTTTCCATCGCTCTTAGTCACAGGGCATGGTAATACTAAGAAACGCCCTAAAGGATTCCCTGTATTCCAGGCATACTCTTCCTTACCTCCATTGTGGAGTAGCAGTGCAATTTCCCCTTGTAGTCAGGATCAGTCACTCCAGCCAGCACAGTAACTCCCCTCTTTGCCTGTTATTTCAGAGACACAAGGAGTCCACCATGGTTGGGCAGCAGTTTTAACTTCCAGTTCAGTGAAATCATTCCTCCCCTTGGAACTCAGACCTCTAGACCAGTAGAGCATAAGATAAGAATAGGAATAGGATAGGAATAGGAAAGGAATAGGAAGATTTTGTTAGTGCGTCACTAGGGTTAATAGTGAGTGGTGTCACTCCCATTTCCACCCCTTGAATCCTGGACCCTTCAATCCTAGATATGGGAGAAACAGCACCATTTGTTCGATGCTGATTCAGAGCATATACCACCTTCTGGAGAACCTCCCCCTAGCCCTGCAATGTTGCCACCTAGATGGTGCTATAATTGAGTCTTCAAAAGGCAAGTTCACCATTCTACCAAGCCACCTGCTTTAGGATGGTGGGGAACATGGTAAGACCAGTGAATTCCGTGAGCATGGGTCCATTGCCTCACTGCTTTCGATGTGAAGTGAGTTACTTCATCAGAAGCAATGCTGTGCACAGTACCATGCTGGTAGATAAGGCATTCTCTAAATTCATGGACTTGGCAGAAGTATTGTGTGCAGGAAAGGCAAATTCATATCTAGAGGAAATATCTATACCAGTAAGAAGATAACAATGTCCCTTCCATAATGATTGGCATACAATGTAATCAGCCTGCCATCAGGTAGTTGGCTGATCACACCAGGAGATGGTGCCATATTGGGTACTCAGTTTCAGTCTCTGCTGCTGGCAGATTGGGTACTCAGCATTGGCCATAGCCATGTTGGCCTTGGTGAGTGGAAGTCCATGATGCTGAACCTATGCATAACCTCCAACCGTGCCACCACGGCCACTTTGTTCAAGATCCCACTGGGCAATGACATGGGTAGCTAGGGGGAGACTGATTGGTATCTATAGAGTGGGTCATCCTATCCACTTGATGATTAAAATCCTCCTCTGCTGAGGTCACCCTTTGATGAGTAGTCTCATAGAACACAAATATCTTAACATATTTTACCCATTCAGAGAGGTTTATCCACATACCTCTTCCCCAAATTTCCTTGTTGCCAGTTTTCCAATCATGTTCCTTCTAAATTCCTACCCATCCAGCAAACCATTGGCCACATCCCATGAATTGCACATCTGTCCACTTCTCCTTCCAAGCAAAGTGAACAACCAGGTACACTGCTTAAAGTTCTGCCCACTACGGGGATTTCTCTTCACCACTGTCCTTCAGAGATGTCCCAGAAAGGGGCTGTAGTGCCGCCACTGTCCACTGTCGGGTGGTGCCTGCATATTGTGCAGAACCATCTGTAAACCACGCCCAGGTCTTCTCTTCCTCTGTCAACTGATTGTAGGAAAGCACAGGTGCAGGCTGGGAGGGAGAAGGCAGTGTAGCGTAAGGCCTGTTGTCGGTTTTCTTCATTTTGCTTTCTGTATGTGATTCTACTGATATTAAGAAAGGTCTGGAAGTTTGTTCTCATTGTTACTTCTGTGATTATAGCTTCATTTAATGTTCTTAGTTCTTCATATTTTTAGACACTGTCTATGAGTTCCCTTATTTGAGCAATGGTAAAATTAAAATCTTTCCTATTTTTCTTCCTTTTTCTACCTTGTCTCTATCACCTAGCTTTAGAATTTACCTTTGTATCATTAAATATTTATACAGATATTACTTAACATGTTATCTTTAAATGATATCTTTTTACTCCAGATACTACACATAAGGAAATCTGTAGTTTCCCTCCCACTTCCTTTCCCATTTTTCTTCCAGTTTTTGTTGATGGTATAATTTTTACTTTGTTAGGACATAAAATATTTCTATTCTCTCACGTCACTCTAATCTCCATATTTGTTTTAGTCTTGTTTTTTTTTTGAAGGATTGGCACCTCGCCTAACAACTGTTGCCAATCTTTTTTTTTTTTTCTGCTTTATGTCCCCAAAGCTCCCCTGGCCCCGTACACGGTTCTATATCTTAGTTGCAGATCTTCTAGTTGTGGGATGTGGGACGCCGCCTCAATGTGGCCTGACGAGCGGTGCCATGTCCGCGCCCAGGATCCGAACCCTGGGCCGCCGCAGCGGAGCGCGCGAACTTAACCACTCGGCCACAGAGCCGGCCCCTGTTTTAGTCTTAATTCTACAGTTAAGTGTATTAAAGCTCACTCCCAGTCCTTTGTCTCCAGAAGTTTGCACAAGAAGGGATGGGAACAATATTCCCTAAATCCTTGGACCTGGTAATCTGTTGTGTGTAGCCTGTAAATTTAAAGCCTGGTTTGGCTTGATGTTAAATTCTCAGTTCTTGCTTTCTTTCTTTGAGTATTTTCTAGATTGTGTTATATTCTCTGGTGGTAAGTGTTGCTCTGGAGAAATCCAAGATCACCCTGATTATTTCCTTCTTTATAACATACTTCATCTTTTTGCTTGATTGCCCATAGGGTTTTTTCTTTATCTTTGAAGAGAGAAAGTATACTAGATTATGTCTCTATGTAGATTATTTTGGGTAAATTCACCACGGCACACTCTATGGCCTTTCATTACATAGAGCTTATTTGAATTATGTCTTTAAATATTTGTTCTGTACCATTGTTTAGATTTTAATAGGGATTCCAGTTATGTATATGTTGGGTCTCCTATACCTATCATCTACAGCTCTCATTTTCTCTGCAATCCTTTTTAGTTCTCTCTTTATTTTTATTGTATTTGCTGTTCTCATTTTATCTTCCATATCCTTTTCATATTTTCCGTAATGTGTTACGCTTGAGCTTCTTTTAGTCTTATTCTAATTTCTGTGACGGCTTTATTTTATTCCTCTGCTTTCCTTGGTTCTTATAGCTCATGCTTCACCTTCTCTGTTTCAACATTTCCTTCTTAAGATCTTGCATTTCTGCTTTGCGGCTTTTTCTTATAGAGGAGCTTCTTTTTCATGCACAACTTTATATGCTCTGTGGCAGGGCTGCTCTGGTGAGCGATCTTCATCTGTTAGTAAGGTGTCCAGCTTTAGTCCTTGTTTTTATAACATCTTTGTACTGATGCTGTGCTACTTATTGAATTTATTGAATTCATTGAGTGTGTTGAATTTTGATTCATACAAATATACATTCAAAGTTTTGTATCAAACAAAGATACATTCCTCATTGAATGTATTGAATTCTCCTATATCAGCTCTTTGCAAAAGTTTCCCAAGGGGGCAAGAGGCCAGGATGATCTTCCACACTAGATAGTTTTCACAAAACAAAGACTCTCCTCTTCTTAGCTGACACTAGGCTTCCTGCAAATATGGCTTATCTATGTGGTTTTTAGCTATCCTTGATTCCTCTATTTTCCTGAATGAACAAGGTTCAGGATGGCTTCTGACATTCAACTCATCACCATTCTTGCACCCTCTGGTTTAGACAAGGGTTGTAGCTTCTGCCCCTCAGAATGTGTTTCTGAACTTCAAAAGTGTATTTCTTTGTTCTTTAATTTCTGGTATTTGCCACACTGCTGGACTCCTTCTCTTCTGTGCTTCATTCTACTTCTTACTATGGGACTCCTGTGCAAATTCAGTTGCTTTTGGCAGAGTTTACAAATATTTTGGAGTCTGAGCTCTTGGGTCCACCAAATACAGGTTTGAATTTTTGTTTCCTGTTCTCCCTGCTCCCTTTGGATGTGTTGCAAGAATAATGAGACTACCAAGTGTATGCAGCCCTGTTCCTACTGGATCTCAGGATTTTTTTTTTCTATTGTTCAGGAGTGTAACGATTCTGACATTGATGGGACATTTTATATATAAACCTACGTTCCTATTTTGTATTAAGTCATTTATGGATGAGGTTATGAGGATAATTTGCAGGCATCCAGCTATATATGTGCTTTAAGCAAAATTAAGTAAAAACATCAGGAAATTATAAACTCAATAAAACTAGATTGAGCTCATGAATCCAATGTTTTCAAAAGAAAGATGAACTAAAACATTTTTCCATCAATAATTCTTTTCATTTGGTCTTTTGTGTTCTCTTTCCAACATGAAAAAAAAAATCAACCAAGAAATCAAAAAGTAGCTATACAGTATCATCAAATCTATGTTAAATCCACATATGGTTTGGAATATTTGAGACCTAGCCATGTATAAGCAAAGGCAGATGCTAAACTTCTTTTTTTACTTGATAGTACCAGCATTATTAACTCTGTTGGATGATATTAGAAGTACTCTCAGTTCCACCCACTAGAATACACCATTGTAATTTAACATAATACCCCAGAATTGATATCAGCTCTTTATTTCAGGTCCCAAGAGCCAGTCCAGAGTCCACTGGTCTTGACAAGAGAAGTTGGCTTCTGGGGCCCATTCCAACCTAAATCTTGTTCTTTGGTACCTCTGGAGTTGGTCTGGCCACCAGTGGTGTAAGCCAAAGGTCTCCAGATGTTTGATAAGTCCTAGAGTGGTCCTGATTTTTTTGGTGCTCTGACAGTTTGGGCTCTTCAAGAGGAAGTTCTGGTTTTATTTTTTGTCTCTGTATTTTTGCTAGGTCACTTCACCTTTCTTAGCTCTTAAAATGTGAATAGTAATGCTTTCCTTGCTAGTTTCACAAATTCCATTCTGTGCAGATGTGAGAGTTAAATGAGCAATGCATGTGAAAATAGTGTATAAGCTGTACAATACTAAACAAAGAGAATGGTAGCACTATTTAATTTTGTTTGACGGCAGGTAGAGGGGAGGAGATAGCACAAAACCACTTATCCTGTAGCATCAGCAATAGAAACCAGTGAAAGAGAGCACGTGGTAAGCTTCTAAAACTGCGTTGAATTTTTTTGATTCTGTTTCATAGCGCCAAGTGCTAAATGTCCAAGTCTCTATTAATTATACATCAGAACTGGCAGTGTAGCCTGACATTTGACCTACATACCTGGTCTGAAGAGAATGTCAATGCCAACCATATTCTTGGACTTGCTTTCCTGAATGACATTTTTATCAACACATTGGCACCAGCTGTGGCTGCAGAAATATTCAAGGCAGCCATATTTAAATGCTTTAAATCTAGTGAATAGGGTTTTTATTGGACCTAACAAAACTATTGCCAAATGGGCACACAGTAGCAAGGCAAACTTTTGAACAAATTTTTAAATACAATGGTGTGTAAAAGATTATAAGTAGATTTTTTTTTATTTTGTGAATTTTGGTAGTTTGACTCTAATCATTGTGTCTTTGAAACCTTGATTCTGATTTTCAGAACCAACTGGATTATAATTCAAATAGGCCTAACACTTGGGTGACATTTTTCTATTGCACCGGACTTGGGCTACTCTGATTTGGCTTTGAATGTCCATTAAGTTTCTGAGACGTGCCCTCCAGCAGACATGCCTCTCCTCCATTAAAGGTACTCGGCACCCATGTTTTAGAAACAGGGTTAACGTACACAAACTGTGTCACAAGCTTTGGATAGGAATTGCTAATAAAAACTGGGAGTCCTGCAAAATCCTAGCCTTTTAAATTTCTCTTGAGATCATTCATGGGGTGAGGTGAGAGTGAGTCAAGAAGTCTAGTTTCCAAGACTTTGAAAGCCTTGAACAACTAGTCCCAGAAATCCTCCTGAACCACACATGAAGGTGACAAAGACCACTTAGACTGGGTATTCTGTCATTCATTTTCTATAATTAAAATCACTGATAAGAATATTTTGATAACACTGCATTTACTATTGTAAGTCAAGCAGTGTACTATGTATTTGGCATATGTTATTTCATATAATCACCTAACCACCCCATAAGGGTAAGTATAATTACCCCACTTCACAGATCAGGTAACAGAGATACAGAAAGCTTAAGTGACTATTAAGGTCTATCCACAGAGCTTGTGTTCTGAATCATGATGTCCCCAAATTCTTTCAACTAAGCATGTTATCTATTTTATTAATTTAGGCTTTGTAATATTGTGGCATGGCAGAACTTAATCACTTTTCCTTCAAAAATTTAAGAAAGATAAAGATTTGAGTAAATACATATGGACAATGTGGACATTTGGAGAGCAAATGCTGACTTTCAGACTTCGTATTTGTATTTGACTTGAAGAATTCTTCTGATATGTATGTATGTATGTATATTGCATTAGGCCAAAGTTGAGTCCTCATAACTCCCAGTAGATGACGACATTTCACAAACATCCATTCAACACACAAACATGTTGAACTCAGGATAATATATAAGATGAAAAATGTGGAAAAAGAACCACCCAAGTTTTTGCTGACCCAAGGCAGTTGTTTATTGGCATACCATCCAACCAAACACATTCCTCCTGGAAATGCAATCAATTCTTTAGGTGAAAAGACTTTCAAAATCCTGTATTTGCACACCAGCAGCCTCTCAGAGGATAGGAATCTCAATTTGCTCACAACTCATGCAGTGTGATTTCGATCTCTGATTGGGCTTACTCACTTCCAATCTTGGTATATGGAAGGTAACGAGTTTAAAAAGTAATATCAGGGGCTGGCCTTGTGGCATAGTGGTTAAGTGTGTGCTTCAGCGGGCTGGGGTTCGCAGGCCCAGATCCTGGGCACGGACCTACATACCACTTATCAAGCCATGCTTGTGTCCCTCATACAAAAAAAATAGAGGAAGATTGGCACAGATGTTAGCTTAGGGCTAATCTTCCTCACTGAAAAAAAAAAAGGTAATATCAGTTTTACTAATTTTGTATTTGACAGGAACATGAGTTAGTAATAAATATTTTATTAGTTTTAATCTTACAGAGTTTATCTGTTCCTGCATGTAATCTGATTGCCTTGAAATAAAATTTCTCATAGGTATTTAATTTGATTTGATATACTATGTATTTTCAGTTCAATATAGACATCTGTTGAAGTTCACTGGTCACATAGATATATGCAGACATGTTGCTGCCTAAAGCTGAGCATATATAAAACTCAGACAGTGGCTCAATAAACTACGGTCCATGCACTCAGATGATTTCTTTCTTGAAGTCGATATGAGAGAGCATTTCTGTGTTCCACTACCATGTGACTGTTAAATGTAAGGCTTGTACAATCTATATCCAGGCATGGAGATTACAAAGTTTCTCTAATGATTAAAATGTGATTACTTTTCTATGGGTATTTTCTATTCTATTTGTGATAAATAGTATTCTTTGTTATCCATTTGCTAGGCAGGTCATCTTGCCCTCATAATTGACTTTGGGAATGTAAGGGATTCTGCCATTTAAAAAAGGAATACCTAAATTCCCATACATTTAAAAAGTTACAGTATTTTTAAGTTTTAGGCAAAACATATACTATTTCTGGCAATATGCAATGACTATATATGCCAAAAGCAATACATTAAATCAGGATTTTTGTTGCTGTTAAATGGGTACGTGTTAAGAGACTTGTCCTAATAAATTATTAATTTCTGCAAACTTTCCTGTATTCCATCCCCTTCTCAGAGGACCAAGAGGTGTGGGGAATTAGGAGGTAGAGCTGTAAGAAGGAAGCTGGCTCCTTCCTGGAAATCTTTGGCATTGTAAGGAGTCTTGGTGCCAAATACTGGCACCTTCTGTTGAGATGATCCTGCCAACAGGGTGTTCCTCCTGGGCAAGAGGAGGATGAGCTAAAAGTACATAAGCCCCACAGACCAGGCTTCTGCCACTCTACATGTTTCGCAGAAGAATTCCAGCTCAAGTCAAGAGTTGTTGCTGGGAAAAACCTTTCTGAGCCTCAATAACTGTGCGAAGTATTAGAGGAGAAGAGCTTGGTCTCTCTTGGCTGATTTAGAGCAACTAAATTAAGCTTTCTAAGCCTAAGCTTCCTCTTACCGAAAAATGGAGTTAATGATATATATTTGCCGTAGGGCTGCTTGAGAGTTGAGTAACATGAAGCATGAAAACACTTAACACAGTGCCTAACACATACTAAGGCTTCACTAAATGACAACTATTCTTTATATCTTTAATAAAGACATACTATGGCTTAGCCATGGTTTGGCATGTGAAATTCTTATTCTTGCCAGAAGCAGTCAAGCTGGGAATAATAATTTATTTGGTTGGGTATGTGTCAAATTTGCTGTGGGGAAAGTTTCAGAACAATGTACTGGTGCATCAACAACAACAAACCCAAAGAAGCAAAATGCACAAAATTTTCATCATCGCATCCATAACCACCCTTGGAAAGCTTTTCCTCATGGGGCATATCTTCACTGTTAGTTGAATTAATGAGTCATCTGTGCTGGAAAAAAAAATCACTTATTTGCTATCAATAAACACTCTGTGATTTATCTCACCTTTCATTGCCTTTTCTCTGGAGAGTAGTTTCAGAAAAACGTTTTTTCATTAAAGTTCATTTTCAATTTACATGCTAAAGAGGAAAGAATGAAACAGTGAAAATCCACAGACCTTCTCAATGTATTTGGATAAAGGAAATAACTGGGCACTTGGTAGATGTAGTGATCACGGGGAACTGTGAAGTCTGTTTCTATTTGCTGAAAGTCCAGAGAGTGTGAAGAAGCCAATAGTGCTGTTCTTTTTTACCTAATATTCTATAAGTTTTCAAGGAAGACCTGGCGCATTATATTTATACCAGGAGATCTGTAGTCCTTTGAGAAAATATGGTTCCTAATTTCAAAGCACTCATTTCTATGCATAATAAAGAGACACATTATACACTGATTATCTATGAAGCACACGCTTGACTGCAATTACTGAAAGAAATTGGAAGCATCCTTGTCCTATAAAGTTTTATTATCTAGTTGTAAGAATGGGACATCTGTAAGTTCAAAACTGAGTTCTTTGAGAACAAAACTGTATTTTATCGTAGCCTGGCTGTAGGGTAAGGATGTAAAATATCATCAAAGTATTGGATCAGCCCCTACCTGTTGGATCACTGCAGTCATTGTTGTACTCAAACTTTCATGTGCATTTCAATCACCCAGGGATCTTCTTACAAAGCAGATTCTGAATCAGTGCGTCTGGGCTGGGGCCTGAGATTCTCGATATCTAACAAGGTTTCAGGTGATGCTGATACTGCTGCTCCACAAACCACAGTGAGAAACAAGTCTCTAGCACAGTGGTTCTCAAATTGGCTCCATATGAGAATTGCTTGGGGAATTTTAAAAAATCTTGATGCCTCCAACTGTCTCTACGGGTGGAAAATTCTCCTCCCCACCCCACACAAGAATTTTGGAGTTTTTAATCCCTCCTCAGGCTTCCTGGCCTCAATCGATAGGGGTCAAGAGGGAGCCCCACATGCTTAGAGTAGGACCGCTCCTCTCCAGGCCAGGGGATTTCACATGTTGCCTGGAAAGATGATGAAAGTCAAGAATCCATGTGTCATCAGATTCATGCAGCCACTCCAAAAATGTTCCATGTAGCTCTCCAAGTCACATAATAGACCAAGGTCTGTGGTATTTTCTAAGTACTTTTGAACTACAGCTTAAAAGAAATTGCATTTGTCTGAGTTTTCCATATTGGACCATCGTATCTATCTATAACAGTCTCTTCCTGGTACATTGGTGGGTCTTGATTAATGTTAGGGATTATCTTCACCTTAGGATAAATATTAGATGGCAACGTAGGAACATGAAAGCACTGCAATGACTTGTGTGTCAGCTCCTCAGATACAAGATATAAAGGCAGGTAATTTTCTGTAATCACATTTCTTCTCTTAAATTTTTATTTTGAAAAGTTATAATCCTTCAGAAAAGTTCAAAAATTAGTACAATGGAACCCATACACGCTTTGCATACAGTTGCCACTTTTAAATATTTTGCTATATTCTTACCTTTTGTTGTTGTCTTTGAACCACTTGAAAGAAGTAGATATTATGGCCTTTCACCCCAAAATACTTCAGTCTGTGTCTCTAAGAACAAAAGCATTCTCCTACATAACTGTAATAGCATTGTCACGATCAAGAAATTTAATATACAAGTCATATTCAAATTTTCACTATTGAAATCAAAAGCTCTTTTATAACTCTCTATCTTGACATAGATTTTAAAAGAGGCTCCTGTTTAGTTGTAAGGATAGATTTCTTCATTCAAACTAAATATCAATAAGCCATGTAAGTTGACAATTCTTAAAGAATTGTATTTCTCTTATTTGCTGTGTGGAGTTAAAACCTTTGTGCTTTTCCCCCAAATTTACCAAAAATAATGCTACAGTTTAGATATGGTAACATTGTCTTGGATCAAGCAGTATTTATTTAGGGATTTCTTATCTTGGGCCAATTTATCAGACTCATAGGAGACAGGAAATTACATATGTGGAGAATCGAGTAGTTAATATGTAGTGTTTGTCTTCTCCCAAATTGGTCACTTAGTTGCTTCTAACTTTAACTGAAGATACTGAAATTGTGTGAGGATGTGACTGCTGAGGTCAGATAAGATGGATGTCTCTCTTTTTTCTAAGCAGGGTTTTCTTTCGTGATTAATTAATTCATCTATCTTCCCAGCTACATGTGAAATCTTTTTAATGCTACTCCACCAACTCTTTTCAACAGCTTCTGTTAGCTTGATTAAAGACCTTTTAAGGGTAGTAAAATTATATTTAAAAATGTAATCTTAGAAAGTGAGGCTTTTCTTTTTTTATTTTCATTAGGAAATATTTTAGGCTGATAAAATATGTTGCTGCCTACCAAGACATTTTCTTTCAGAACACTGATTTGAACCCATCTTTCACCAGCCACTGCGCTCCCAAATCCTTCCACTGTGTCTTTGGAACACATAGTCCATCATGTTTTGTTGAATGATGAACTTATAATAACTACCTCATGGGGTTGTTAGAAGGACTTAATGAGACGATGCATACAACATGCTAACACAGTGCCTGGAACATATTCCTTCCTCGTAGATGGCAGCCGTTATTTTATTACTATTATCACCAGTATTATTATTTTGCTTAAGTGTTCGAGGAATAACATATACAAGATGGTGGGAGTGATAAAGCCAGCAGGGTGAGTTTAAGGAGAGTATACACAGAGTGATTCAGGACTGGATGCTCATCCAGATTCAATCCTGGCTTCACCACTCCTTGCTGTATGACACTAGAAAGTCTGTTTCCTCATTTTTAAAATGGGGATAATAATAGTATCTACCTTATGGCGATATTGTGGGGATTAAATGAGAATATAACGCAAAAGGGCCGAGCCCAATACCTGACACATACTCAGTTTTCAATAAGTTTTAGCTAAGATAAGACCAATAGGTCAGGAAGCCTTTGAACTTTCCTAGTGATAACTGCCATCTTCTGAACAAAATTTGGCTTCTCCATTTCATCTTAGCAACACTCAATAGTATTCACCCAGGTAAGGTCTCCTGGCCTGATCCAAGGATTTCCTACTCAGACGCTGTGGAGTGCTTCCACCTAACTTGTCTCAGCAGTAAGAGAGCAGTTAGATCATGGACATCTTGATATTATTCTTACATGTTTGTTGCAAATTATAGTTCCCATTGATCTTTTTATAGGTTTAAGTTCATTTTTCAATAAATATATCTATGGTTGGCACTGTACATATCAGGTTTTAAGATTACAGTTATGTTCTCTAAAGTGAATTGGAGAGTGTACTAACTTTTTCTATGTCTTGGAATAACACAAACAATATAGGAATTACCTGTTTTTAAGGGTTAAGTAGAACCCAATTACAAACTATCTGGCCCTGGTGCATGCTTCTGTGGCATATCTTTTTTTCTTATGGGAGATCTTTAATTATCTTTCCAATCTAATATATAGTTATGAGTCTGTTCAGGTTTTTTGTCACCTTTTCTTGGATGATTTTGGCACTTTATTTTTTTTATAGAAAATCATATAGGTCTTCCAGATTTTCAAAGTGATTATCATATAGTCCCACATAACATTCTCTTATAGTTCTTTTAATCTATTCAGTATCTATGATATCTTTCTCATTGCTAATCTGATATGTTCTTGTTTTGTCTTCTTTTTAATGAGATTTACTGGGTTTTATCAATTTTCAATTTTTTCCACCTTTTTTGTTAGTTTCTATTTCTTTCATTATTTTAATATTTTGTCTTTATTAATTCATGTCTCCTGCTTTCTATTAGTTTATTTTGATATTCTTTAGTTAATGTTTAAGGTTAAATCATTTAATTTGTCTTTAATTATAAAAGTATTGAAGGAATAAATTTGAATCTGAATTTAGCCTTAGCTATATTTCATCTGTTTTAATATGAAGTGGTCTTTTATTACTTTCTGAATAGTTTGCTTTTACTTTGGTTTAGAACTAGAGTGTTTTTTTAATTTCCAGTAGTTAAGTTTTTACCTTTCTTTTTATTATTGATTTCTAATTTTATTTAATTATAATCAGAAAATACGTCCTGGAAAAGTTTCTGTTTTCTATAATGTATTAGGTTTATTTCTGGCAAGTACACAATCAAATATCACAATTGGAGGAATATAAATTCTTTGTATAATACATATTTCTCTGTGTTTATCAGATATATAAAATATATTATATTTCTAAAGTTGTCTTTATTTTCAATATTGTAATTGAGTAGCTTGGCACAAAAACATTGTATCTTCTTTGTGAATGATACCTTTTGTGATTTCATAATACCCTCTTTCTCCTTGAATATTTGTTTAGTCTAATATTAATAATGTAGCTATGTTTTGTCTGTGTGTGTTTTCCTGGTGTATTTTTAATAATCACTTATGGTTGCCTTTTCCTTTCCCTTTTCTTTTTTGCTGAGGAAGATTTGCCCTGAGCTAACATCTATGCCAATCTTCCTCTATTTTTTAGTATGTGGGCCACCAGCACAGCATGGCTGCTAACAGAGCCATGTAGGTTGCACCTGGGAACTGAACCCAAGCTGCCAAAGTGGAGCTCACTGAACTTAACCACGAGGCCACCAGGGCTGACTGCCTTGCCCTTTTCTTTTAGATGTGCTTTTTATCAATAACACTGAGTAGTTATGGAGTAGATGTGTCTCTCCTGGGGAACCTGCTGGTGACCACTGGCCTAGTATTTGCACCAAGTCAGAGCAGCCATAGTCTCTGTCTTAGGCTTCAGCAAGGGCAAGTGTTCCCTGTGGCTGGTCCTTCTGCTCTCCCCTGAATCCACAGAGAATGAACTGAACCTGATAAGTCCATGGAGATATCTGGGAAATGCAAAGTCTGAGACCCACTCCCCAGGAATTGCTGGCGTGTTCACGGAGGTTCTCTTTCATTCATTGCCACAAGGAGCAAAGTAGGGTCATGAGATATGTGCCAAGGTCAACAACTTCTTATATGTTTAATAAGTATTTGCATTTCAGGTGTATCTTCTTTTTAAAAGTAGCTTAAGTATATGATAAAAAATATCTACCAAATAAACAAGGTTTCCTGGGAGGTCACATGATGTTTTGTAAGGAGCAAGACTTTATTCAAATTGAGACTCTGCCACTAATTTAACTAGCTGTGTAAACTTGGTCAGGTTAATTAATGTCTCTGAGACTGAGGTTCCTCATCTATAAACTGGAGATAATAATCCTTCACAAGGTTGTTGTGGGGATTAGATGAGATAACACATCTAACAGCACCCAGAGTGTAATAGGCATTCACTGTTCCTTTTCACTCCTCAGGAAAATTTGATTGGACGACGGTAAGAACTCTGTTTCTAGGGACAGAGGGTCTTCAGAAGTCTTCTAGACCAGAGAGCATATCACAAAGCTGTAGCCTAACTTCATTGTGGTGCTGTCATCCTAATGTTTTTACAGAGTTTCTAATGGCTTGAAACGGAAGAAAATATGGCAAAGACTCTCTTTCAGAAGCCTGTAGCCATCCAGCCAAGGGATGTTGCTACTGGTAGTCAGACTTTCTGATTTCTGAAGTTTCTTATTGCCTTAAGTCCCGTGAGTCCATAAATGGGCTCCAGTGTGCCTCTCCTCTTTCCTTTGAGCTGGATTCACTTTCACTGGCTCCTGAGTCCTGCACATCTGATGTTTACTGCAGACTTCAGACACACTAGAAACCTGAATTATATTATGCAAGTCATTTGAAGAAGCAGCGTATCAACTGTCTTGGGGGGGTTTCCTTGTAAACCTGTTTCTAATTTTTCCACTATTTTACTTCTATCCAATTGGTGCCTATATCCTACTATAGGTTCTTTGGAAATAAAGGAAATAAAAGGCATATCTATAGCTATTTTGGTAAAATTAACATTTTTGAAATATTCTTTGTAAAATAAAATTCCTTTGTTCTCTCAGAACTTCAGTTTGGAAGAATCATTCTCTAAGAATTATTCTATCAAGCATCATGATAGATCACTAATCTTAAAACAACAGGAACCTTTTGCTTACAGGTGACTCTGCGGTTATTCACATTAGATAAAATAGGACTTGCTCCTAATCTGACCTGTGCAATCCATTGAATAGAATATGACTTCATTTTCTTTTTTGGTCTATAAATGTTTTGATTTAAATGTTTAATGGGCTGTGGTTGAGGATTTTTTTTGTTTTTTTCTTTCAGGGAATCATTAAGACCTTACATCAAAGATATCGTCTCAGATAAAAGTTTTGTTTTATTTTTAACTGAACCACATGGAAAGAACAAATGCGAATTAAGGTAGATAGCATTAGACTAAATTAAAAGTACAATGGAGAACTGACTCTCTTGGAAATTTTTCTAAACTGCATGATTTAGTCAAACAAAATCATCAGCTCTCTTTTTTCAAAGTCAACAATCTCTACATATAAATTAAACTGAGCAATGTCTGTGATCATGAAGCCTAAACGGCATTTGGATGGTATGTACCATGGCACTCACCAATAGCCATATACAAACGCAGGGTGCTTCTCAAGGCTCTTTCATTTAGCAGTTGGAAATTGGGACCTGGCAAGGGTGGTAAATATTGGAATTAAGGTCTTGATAGCAGAGCATGTAGAACATTCAATCTACTTAGGATTTGAAATGCAACCAAACTGATCCACGTTTCACTCTCCAAGTTGATGTGGACTCTCTGCTGTTGTGTGTTGTGCCACCGAAGCGGAAGTAGCAGCAGCCTCACGGTCACCTTCATGGGGAAGGCAACACACTGTGGCAATTTTGTGCTGGCGAAGGGCAGTTCAGTGCAGCTGTTGGCTTGACCCTGGGAAGTGCAGGTTTGGTGTGATATCTCACGTGCATGAGCAGCACCAAAAAGGAGCTGGGTTTATGAATGAAAATAATTTATATCAAAGTGCCTTCTAGGAACAACATTATTCTCATGAGTGTTTGGCTTCTGATTTCAGCTTCTTTCATTCACTTCAAAGAACTTTAAAAAAAAATGTGTCTCAGATTTGTACTTACCATAGTATCCAGAGGCTGACAAGCCACAAAGACCAAATCTATGGAAGGCAAAAGCCTGGTGCCAGGCATGTGGAGGCACTCAATAATAGTAGCCATTATATTATGGGAGAAAAGGGCAGCTGTAGAAGCAATCTCTAGACTTGGTGCCAAGCTAACATTTTTCATTTCATACTAGAATTAGTTTTGCAAACTGAATTCTTGTGGATAGAGGTGAAATCTGCACACTTGCCTGGATTCCACAGTCAAGTCTATCGGAAATATCAGCTGTTCACCTCTCTGGGCGTCAGTCTCTCTAATGTTTATAAAAACTTCCCCACACAGTGGTCCTCTCTGATTCTTTTTCTCTCTGCCTTCCACAGCATCCAGCGCTAATTGTTTCCACTTCCTCACCATTCAGTCTGGCCTGTGCTCCACGTCCACTGCCCTTGCCTGTGTCTAACTATTTGTCGAACTTTTATCTTCCTTGATCTGTTCACAGCAGTTGACACAGTGAATACTCCCTCCAACTTGAAACTCTTTCTATCTTGGTTTCCAGGACAGCACATGACGACTCTTAACTCCTCTAAAGGTTCCTCCCCTTCCTCTTCACCCTTAAATGACTGTCCTCAGCTTTCTTCTCATTCTACACTTTCTCTTAGAAATCTTGTCCATTTCCATGACTTCAACTACCACATTCATGCTAACAGTTCACAAGTCTCTTTCTTTGGCAGCAAAAGAACTCCAAATCTTCACATCTAAACTCTTATTCAACATCTCTACTTGATATATTGTAGACCTCAAGCTTACATGTTCAAAATAGAGATCATCATCTCACCCAAACTCACTCCTCTTCCACCCCATACAAGCCCCATAGTACATTGCATATTATTCTATTAAAACTTTTATTATGCTGCATTGTCATTATTTTTCTTATCTTTCTTACCTAGGAGACTCTTTTATCATTGTTTCCATAAGACTTAGCACAATGCCCATCACAGAAGAAATCATTAAATGACCTCAGAACACAGGATTTCTAGAAAATATTCCAAACTACCTGGGTTGTATTCAATTTAAATTCAAACACCCAAAATACCCACTTGAAGTGTAAAATCATGTTTAAGTTCATGATTGTAACTTTAATGATTGAATTGTCTGATTTAGCTCTTCATGTGGGTTATAGATTTCTTTGTATTTAATCTTTCTTAGGTAATAAACATTGAAAATCTTTTTTAAAAAAATTCAGTTTTGCTGAAATATCATTTAAATCTAATAAAAAATCCCCACTTTAAGTGTGCAAATATGCACACCCATTGCCCCAATCAAGAAACAGAATATTTCCATCACTCTAAATAGTTCACTCTTTGTAGCCAATTCTTCTCCCTCTCTCCGATGCACACTTGACCCTAGGTAACTACTGATCTGCTTTCTGTCCCTAGGAATTAGTTTTGCCTGTTCAGGAATATATAAATGGAATCAAACAGTATATATTCATTGATATCTGGCTTTTTTGGCTCAGCATAATTTTTTCAAGATTAATCCACGTTGTCACATGTATCAGTTGATTCATTCTTTTGTATTGCTGAGCAGTATTCCATTATAGGGATATACCACACTCTATCCATTCACCTGTTGACAGACATTTGGATTGATTCCAGTTTTGCACTATTATGAATAAAGCTACTATGAACATTAATGGAGAAATCTTTACATGTGTGAACATATGCTTTTCCTTTCTTCTGATTAGTAATCTAATATTAGAATTGTAGGGCTGTGTGGAAGTGCCTGTTTAACTTTGTAACAAACTACCAACTGTTTTCCAAAGTGGTTACACCACTTACTTTCCCACTAGCAATGTATGAAAATTTCAGATGCTCCACATCCCCTCCAACATTTAGTATTATTAATCTTTTTAATTTTAGCCATTCTAGTGGGTATTTAGTGATATCTAATTTGCATTTCCCTCATGGTTAAGGAAGTTGAGGATAGCCTTTTATTATAATGTTTGATATTATTCATTGGTTAATATTAAACTTAAACATTATATTCGATGTTACTTACTGATGAGCTAAACTTTAGCTAGAGCATAAATCTTTTGTAAAACAGTAATAATATCATGGCCTTGAAGTCAAAGTTGAGTTTAGACATTGATTGCCACTTACTAGCTATGACCTTGGACAAGTTATTCTTAGCTTTACAAATGGGGCTGATGATACTTATCCTCTAGGATTGTCTTGTGATTTTAAATAATCATGAAGCCCCTAGCACAGTGCCTACTAGTAAGAGTTCAGTAAGTGATGATAATTAAAACTTAATTATATGAATCTAATTAATTTACCTCCACTCATACCTATAATTAAAAGAGGTGAACTTTTTTCCTACATACTATCTGGCAAATTATAAGATCTGAGTAAATGATCTATGCTAATCAAAATAAAAACACCAGATGTAGTTGATTTCTAGCTGTATATTGCTAGATTTTCACAATTCATCTGACAGTAGTGTTTTGAGCATTTTATATAAAGACCCGGGAGAATCTCAAATGAATTAGCAAACTCTATTTGTAAAGAATACAACCCAAGAATTTGTATGTACATTTGGCATTCACTTTGATAAAACATCATTTCTTGGACTATAGTGACATCAGTGCCTCCAGGCTCCTTGTGATTGTCTCAGAGGCCCCTGCTCTGATCTCCAAAAAAGAGTAGTTCAGCCTGCCCCCCAGTCCCATTATCTTACTGTCTTCAAGCACAAAACTACATTTGATATTTCTTTAGTATTAAATATTAAATGCATTAAAATATCAAATTATTTATAAAAATATTTTATTGTCTGGCTCTTCACTTCTGGAATGTAAATTTCAGGAAAGCCAGTGCCTATCCTATCTTGTTCATTGCTGTGTCTTTATTTTTGAGGAAGATTTGTCCTGAGCTAACATCCGTCACCAATCTTCCTCTTTTTGCTTGAGGAAGATTTGCCCTGAGCTAATATCTGTGCCAGTCTTCCTCTACTTTATATGTGAGACACTGCCACAGCATGGCTTGATGAGTGGTGTAGGTCCATGCCTGGGAACTGAACTGGGGCCATGGAAGCGGAGTGTGCCAAACTTAACCATGAAGCAATGGGGCTGGCCCCATCATTGCTGTGCCTTTGACATTCAAAAAATTGTTGGTGCTGAGGCCACAGACATATGTAGGTGATCAATAAATATCTGATGAATGAGTAATTAATCCATAAATCAGTTAATGAAGACAACAGGCACTAAGTCACTGAGATACAAAATAATATAGCCTATTCCAGGAACTGCAGGTTATTTCACGTAAGGGCTATGTGCTGAGGTCTATATACAATGATAATAGCATTCATTAACACTTCTTCTGCATCTGGCACTACCTAAGACTTTTTACTTAACGTTTTCTCATTGAACCCCCATGACAACCCTTGAGATCAGTACCATTATTATCCTCATTTCATGGATGATGAGGCTGAGGCTAAGAGACATTTAGGGCAAATACCAGTCAATGACAGAACCCAGATGGATAGATTCCTTCAACGTCAAAGGCTCTTCTGCAAGGAGCTTGTGGTCAATCACAGGACGTTGAAGATTATCAGGCAAGAGCTGATGTGTATTTTAGGAAGATCATTATGGGACAGTATAGAGAATAAAATGGAAGAGGACAAAAGGGGAGTCAGGGAGCTCAGTGAGGAGGCTGTTAAACACTCCTAGCAAGAGACCATGGTGGTGACTCCAAGAAAGGCAAGAGGGGTTGATTTAAAAGATTTCCTAGGAGGCAGATAGAATTTAGCAACCCAGTGGCTATGGATGTAGAGGAGGGAGGTGCTGAGCATGCCTCAGGGATGGATGTATGATTTAGGTGTCTGTTATCTTGCATCCTTCATGTACTCCCAATCCCAATGTTTGTCGTAGGATTCTCAAAGCCACGTTACTCACGCCTGCAGTTCCTCTGTGAAGTGGGAAGGCATGAGAGTCAGCACATGAAGTCTTTGGTCTGTTGGTGGTTACCAAGATCACGCTACATCAGGAATATGAAGCGCTAACATGGAAATAATTCAGGAACCAATAGCTTCCTCCCATCATAGTTCCATGTTGTAAACTTAGTCATGTTTTCACTGATGCTTCAGAAGTAGCGTTTCAAGTCTTAGTCCTCTCCTGTATAACCAAGAAAGAGGTTAGGTTGTGCGTGTGTGTGTGCGTGTGTGCATTGTTTTATTTTATTTTTCACAGAGTTTTGTTGGTAGATTTTTAAAAGCTGCAATAAATGTTCAACTAGTTCCTTATTCCTTCATGACTTACTCATTCTACACAGCCTGTCTTTCACACAGTCAACCTCTGAGAAGGAACTGAGCCCTTTCAAGGGTCTCTGTTGTGTGTTAACAATGTAGTTCTGGCAGCTCCGAGATGGAATCAGAGCTCATCTCCTCACAGCTGTTGCCTCTCTTTCACGCCACATAAAGCAACACTCTTGCCTCCCTTGAAGACTTTCTTGAAGATACTTCTGAGGCTCTGCTCAGCCCCAGAGATGTTCCTGGTTCTTAAACAGGAATCAAGGCAGACTCCTACCAGCAAACCAGACTATCCTACAACAGATAGCTCGCAATACGCATTCTGGGCAAGTAGACTCTGAAATTGAACTCTTCGCTAAGTTGTCTTTGTTGTCTCCAGCCAGCCAGTTAGATGGTTGAAGGGAAATGCTAACCAACAAATAACGGTTTTCAAAGGAAACCTCCCAGTTCAATGAAAGAGTGCGTCTTTTTTATTATGGGAGATGCCGCATCACACGTGGGTGGTTTTTTTGCTCAGTTGAATAAAAAAAAGAAATAGGTCCATCTTAAAAACTGTTAATGATAGAACACATGGCATAAATTATACCGTAAACTCCAAACAACTCTGAAATTATAAACATTGCTTAGTCAAGGCTTTTCTTTTAACAATGCCCTGATGTTGCTGGCATAGCTCAATGATTTTGGTCAGTGTTATTTTACTTGAAAGGAGGAATTTCTTTTCCAAAAAAAGTCTCTCTAAGAAAAGCTGTCTTCCCGGACATCTTCATGAAACATCTTGCTCCAATGGCCTGTGTCATGTCTTGCCTGGGGCCAGGGCCAGGCAGTATGAGATAGAGGAGAAGGTTAGAGAAAGGAGTCATGTGATGAGAAGAAACTGCAGGCTTGGTCCTGACATGGGCAGGAGGCTGACTCAAGTCAGTGGGAACTATGACTAAATAGAGACTGTCATGCCTGCCTCTGAGCCAACATCCTTGAGACCTGGTGCAGAGCAAGCATTTAATTCAGAAGGCCTTCCTTTGTTTGCCTATTAGAACAGCTCCCAGGGGTGGGTAAGCAGAGAGGGTCTTCAAAAGGATAAGAATAATATTTACATCATTTACAACTGTCTTTTCTTAAGCAATTATTACAGGTCAGGCACTTGGCAAATACTTTATGTACATTGTCTTATTTAATCTTAACAACCCTTGAGATAGGTGCTATCATTATTTCTTCACTAGAGAAGGTAACTGGGGCTCAGAGAGGTTAAACCTTGCCCAAGGTCACATAGCAAGTACATGGAAGCCAGGGTTCTAACCCAGGTCAATCTGACTCGAAACCTATGCAATAAACTATTAACAGCTATGTTCTATTTCCTCCAGGAGGATTAATGAAGAAAATGTGTGTAAAAGTGTTTTGGAAGCAGCAAATGCTATTGAAGTGCTAGTGACGGGCTCTGGAGTCAGAAGAGCAGACTCATTCCACCAGTTAATAGCTCTCAGCGTAAGCTTTGTCAAGAAGATGCTTGTATCCCAATCTTACTCACAGTACTGGGGAACCAAGTTGGAGACCCAAGACCAGCTCACCTTTGTTCATGGTTTGAGAGCCTTTTCTTTCAATACTGATCTGTAACAAGTGTTCCACCTTCCTTGAGCCACTAGCTAGAGCTTCATCTTAGTCTTTTCTCACATGCTGACTCCAGATTACACTTTTTTTCCAGGGTTGTCAACATGTAAATACACAACTGATTAGCAGGGGAAAGGTGAGAGACCGTGAGTGGTTTGATCCAGCACATCCCCACTGTTGGAACAGGAGTGCACGCCTGCCCTCTAGTTAATACAAAGGTAGCACCACATTTATAAACACAGACTCTATGTGACGTGAAAAAGAAAATTTAAATGAACAGGAATATAATTTTTCTAACTCAAGAACAATATTTTCTCCTGGCCAGAAATGGATCAGGCAATTGATCTAGCTAGCACACCTCTCCAATCTGAAAGATCCCTGCCACATGGGGATGCTTTAGTGCAAATGTTCCATGAGTCTCTGAGTTCATTCATATGGCAAATTTCCCTATATGATACGCATTCATTCAATGGATGTTCATTAAGCCTGTACTCTGTGCCAGGTGCTGTGCTGTTTAGACGATAAACAGTCCTAGCCTCAGAAGGGGTCACAATATAGTGGGGAATTACAGTATAAACAAAAAATCATAATAAAACATGGAATATGTTATGAGAAAATTCTGAATAAAGTGCAAAGGCGATGCAGGAAAGGGAGCTTGTAACTGCCTCTAACTCAGGGAAAATAGAGTAGAGCCAGGGTAGGTCTTCTCTATGTTGGTCCAGCAGCAGGCCTCAGAAAAAAAAGAAATTGATTCCTAATTTCTCATTTTTAGTTTTGTTTTTTTATTGCAGCAACATTCGTTTATAATATTATATAAATTTCAGGTGTACATTGTTACACTTCAATTCCTGGGAAGATTACATTGTGTTCATCCCCAAAAGACTAATTACATCTGTCACCACACACACGTGCCTGATCACCCCTTTCACCCTCCTACCTCTCCCCTTCCCATCTGGTAACCACCAATCCAACCTCTGTCTCTGTATGATTGTTTGTTGTTTTTATCTTCTACTTATGAGTGAGATTATATGGTATTTGACTTTCTCCCTCTGACTTATTTCGCTTAGCATAATACCCTCAAGTTTCATCCATGTTGTCACAAATGGCCAGATTGCATCATTTCTTACAGCTGAGTAGTATTCCATTGTGTATATATACCACATCACATCTTCTTTATCCATTCATCCCTTGATGGGCACCTAGATTGCTTTCAGTTCTTGGCTATTGTGAATAATGCTGCAATGCACATAGCGTTGCATGTATCTTTACGCATTCATGTTTTCGTGTTCTTTGGATAAATACCTAGCAGTTGAATAGCTGGATTGTATGATAAATCTACTCTTAATTTTTTGAGGAATCTCCATACAGTTTTCCATAGTGGTTGCACCAGTTTGCACTCCCATCAGAGAGTTCCCTTCTCTCCACATCCTCTCCAACACTGGTTGTTTCCTGTCTTGTTAATTATAGCCATTCTGATGGGAGTAAGGTAATATCTCCTTTGAGTTTTGCTTTGCATTTCCCTGATAGTTAAGGATGAGGAGCATCATTTCATGTGCTTTTTGGCCACTGTATATCTTCTTTGGAGAAATATCTGTGCAGATCTTTTGCCCGTTTTTTAAATTGTGTTGTTAGGTTTTTTTGTTGTTGAGATGCATGAGTTCTTTATATATTTTGGATATTAACCCCTTATCAGATATATGGTTTGCAAATGTCTTCTCCCAATTGTTAGGTTGTCTTTTCATTTTGTTGATGGTTTTCTTCACTGTGCAGAAGCTTTTTAGTTTGATGTAGTCCCATTTGTTTATTTTTTCTATTGTTTCCCTTGCCCAGTCAGACATGGTATTTGAAAATATGCTGCTAAGACCAATGTCGAAGAATGTACTGCTTATATTTTCTTTGAGAAGTTTCATGGTTTCAGGTCTTACATGCAAGTCTTTAATCCATTTTGAGTTAATTTTTGTGTGTGGTGTAAGATAATGGTCTACTTTTATTCTTTTGCATGTGGCTGTCCAGTTTTCCCAACACCATTTATTGAAGAGACTTTTCTTTCTCCATTGTATGTTCTTGGCTCCCTTGTTGAAAATTAGCTGTCCGTAGATGTTCTAGATTCTTTTCCACTGATCTCTGTGTCTGTTTTTCTGCCAGTACCATGCTGTTTTGGTTACTGTAGCTTTGCAGTATATTTTAAATCAGGGATGTGACATGTCCAGCTTTGTTCTTTATTTTATCAGAGTTCCTTTAGCTATTTGGGGTCTTTTGTTGTTCCTTATAAATTTTAGGATTCTTTGTTTTATTTCTGTGAAAAATATTGTTGGAACTTTAATAGGAATTACATCGACTCTGTAGGCTGCTTTAGGAAGTATGGACATTTTAACTATATTAATTCTTCTAATCCAAGAGCACAGTATATCTTTCCAGTTCTTCGCGTCTTCTCCAATTTCTTTCAACAATGTTTTATAGTTTTTGGTGTACAGATCTTTCACCTCTTTGGTTAAGTTTATTCTTAGGTATTTTATTCTTTTTGTTGCAGTTGTAAATAGGATTGTATTCTTAATTTCTCTTTCTGCAACTTTGTTGTTAGTGTATAGAAATGCAACCTATTTTTGTATCTTGATTTTGTATCCTGCAACTTCACTGTATTCATTTATTATTTCTAAAAGTTTTTTGGTGGATTCTTTAGAGTTTTCTATATATAAAATCATATCATCTGCAAACAGTGACAGCTCCACTTCTTTCTTTCCAATTTGGGTCCCATTGTTTCTTTTTCTTGCCTGATTGCTCTGGCTAGGACTTAGAATACTATGTTAAATAATAGTGCCGAAAGTGAGCATCCTTGTCTGGTTCCTGTTCTTAGAGGGACAGCTTTCAGTTTTTCTCCCTTGAGAATGATATTAGCTGTGGGTTTGTCATATATGACCTTTATTATGTTGAGGTACCTTCCGTCTATGCCCATTTCATTCACAGTTTTTATCATAAATGGATGCTGTATCTTGTCAAATGCTTTCTCTGCATCTATTGAGAAGATCATTTGATTTTTATTCTTCATTTTGTAATGTGGTGTATCACGTTGATTGATTTGTAGATGTTGAACCATCCCTGCATCCCTGTAATAAATTCCACTTGATCATGGTGTATGATCTTTTTAATGTATTGTTGTATTCGACTTGCCAGTATTTTGTTCAGGATTTTTGCATTGATGTTCATCAGTGATATTGGCCTGTAATTTCCTTTTTTTTGTGTTGTCCTTGTCTGGTTTTGGTATCAGGGTAATGCTGGCTTTGTAGAAAGAGTTAGGAAGCTTCCCCTTCTCTTCGATTTTTTGAGAGAGTTTGAGAAAGATAGGTATTAAGTCTTCTTTGAATGTTTGGTAGAATTCACCAGGAAAGCTGTCTGGTCCTGGACTTTTATTTTTTGGGAGATTTTTGATTACTGTTTTGATCTCCTTACTGGTGATTGGTCTATTCAAATTCTCTATTTCTTCTCAATTCAGTTTTTGAAAGTTGCATGATTCTAAGAATTTTCCCTGTCTTCTAGATTATCCAGTGTGTTGGCATGTAGCTTTTCATAGTATTCTCTTATAATCTTGTGTATTTCTGGGGTGTCTGCTATAATGTCACCTCTTTCATTTCTGATTTTATTTATTAGAGCCAACTCTCCTTTTTTCTTGGTTAAGTCTAGCTAAAGGTTTCTCAAGTTTGTTTATCTTTTCAAAGAACCAGCTTTTTGTTTCACTGATTTTTTTCTATTGGTTTTTAGTCTCTATTTCATTTATTTCTGCTCTGATTTTTATTGTTTCCTTACTTCTACTGATTTTGAGCTTTGTTTGTTCTTCTTTTTCCAGTTCCTTTAGGTGCACTGTTAGATTATTTGAGATTTTTCTTGTTTGTTGAGGTAGGCGTGTATTGCTATAAACTTCCTTCTTAGAACCACTTTTGTTGTAACCCATAAATTTTGGTAGGTGGTATTTTCATTTTCATTTGTGTCCAGGTATTTTTTGATTTCTCCTTTGATTTCTTCCTTGACTCAATCATTGTTCAGTAGCATTTTGTCTAATCTCCACATATTTGTGGCTTTCCTAATTTTCTTCCTGTATTGATTTCTAGTTTCATACCTGTGTGGTATGAAAAGATGCTTGGTATTATTTCAGTCTTCTTAAATTTACTGGGACTTTTTTTGTGGCCTAATATGTGATGAATCCTGGAGAATGTTCCGTGTGCATTAGAAAAGAATGTGTATTCTGCGGTTTTTGGATGGAATGTTCTGTATATCTAAGTCCATCTGATCTAATGTGTTATTTAAGGCCAATGTTTCATGCTGATCTTCTGTATGATCTATCCATTGGTGTAAGTGGAGGGTTAAAGTCCCCTGCTATTTTTGTGTTACTGTCTATTTCTCCCTTTATGTCTATTAATAATTGCTTTATATATTTAGGTGCTCCTATGTTGGGTGCATATTTACCAGTGTTATCTCCTCTTGTTGGATTGTTCCCTTTATCATTATGTAGTGTCTCTTGTTACAGTTTTTTTTAAGTATATTTTGTTTGATATAAATATTGCTACTCCAGCCTTCTTTTCACTGCCATTTTCAAGGAGTATCTTTTTCCATCATGTCACTTTCAGTTTGTGAGTGTCTTTAGGTCTGAAGTGTGTCTCTTGTATGCAGCATATATATGGGTCTTGTGTTTTTATCCAAGCAGCCACCCTATGCCTTTTCATTGGAGCTTTTTAGTCCATTGATATTTTAAGTAGCTATTGATAAGTATGTATTTATCGCCATTTTGTTATCTTTTTTCTGGATATTTTAGTAGTTCTTCTCTGTTGCTTTCTTATTTTCTTGCTCTCTTCCCTTATGGCTTGATGGCTTTCTTTAGTATTATGTTTGGGTTTCTTTCTCTTAATTTTTTGTGTATTTATTATAGATTTCTGGTTTGTGATTACCATGAGGTTCATATATAATAACCTATGTATATGTCAGTCTATATAAATTATGATCTGTTTAGTTTGACCTCTTTCTGAAAGTTCTACTCTTTTACTCCTCTCCTCCCACATTTTATGCTTTTGCTATCATATCTGAACTCTTTTTTTGTGTATTTGTTAACCTCTTATCATTGAAATAGGTAATTTTAGTACTTTTGTCTTTTGATATTCATATTAGCTTCATAGGTGGTTGATCTGCTACCCTCACTGTGTTTTTAACTTTACCAATGATTTTATTGACTTTTTCTTTTATAACTTTCTTATTCCTACTTGCACTCTCTTCTTCTCCACTTAAATAAGTCACTTTAACATTTCTTGCAAGGCTGGTTTATTGGTGATAAACTCCTTTAGTTTTTGCTTGTCTGGGAAACTCTTTATCTCTCCTTCCATTCTGAATGATAACCTTGCTGGTTAGAGTAGTTTGGGCTGTAGATTTTTCCTTTCAGCACTTTAAATATATCATGGCCACTTTGGGTTCATCTTGTTTAGTGATCTCTATGCTTCCTGTACTTGGATATCTATTTCCTTCCTTAGGTTAGGAAAATTTTCAGCTATTATTTCTTCAAATAGATTCTCTGTGTCTTTGTGTCTCTCTTCTCCTTCTGAGACACCTATAATATGAACATTAGTGAATTTGACATTGTCCCAGAGTTCCCTTAGACTGTTCTCATTTTTAAAAATTTTTTTTCTTTTATCTGTTCAGTTTTGGTTATTTCCTCTACTCTTTTTTACAGCTTGCTGATCCATTCTCTGTATCATGGACTTTGCTTTTGAGTCTCTCTCATGAAATTTTCCTTTCCTGTATTGGATTCTTCATTTCTGATTGGTCCTTTTTCATATTTTCCAGTTCTTTGTTGAAGTTCTCACTGAGTTATCCATTCTTCTCCCAAGATCAGTGAGCATCCTCATGACTTTTTGTTTGAACTCTTTGTCAGGTAGATTGTTTATTTCTGTTTCATTTAGTTCTTTTTCTGAGGTTTAGTCCTGTTCCCTTACTTGGAACATGTCTGTTTGCCTCCTCATTTTGCCTCTTTCTCTGTGCTTATATCTATGTATTAGGTGGGTCAGCTACATCTTCTGCTCTTGAAGCAGCGGCCTCATTTAAGAGATGCCGTATGAGGCCCAGGAGTGTGCTTCTTTTTTGTCACCAGTTCTAAGTTCCAGATGTTCCAGGAGTAACCCCTGTGTGGGTTGTGTGTCTCCTTCTGTTATGGCAGGGTTGCTGTTGCTGCAGGTGCCCAGGGAGGCTAGGCTGTCACCCTGGCCAGCTGGCTGTAATTCTCAGCTGCACGTGGCTGCTATGGACCCTTCTGTCACTTTATCATGTTTGGGAAGCCCCAGTACAGTTGGCTGCAAGGTCTAATAGCTCATTCCTGTTGGAGTTTTTCTGTTAAGTAAGTGGGCACCCAGCATAGCTTGCTGCTAGGCCCAGGGGTTTACAATTGTTCTAGGTCTCAGGCCTGCGAGGCTGATGTCAGCTCTCTAAGGATTGCAACTGAGTGGGGTTTGCCCCAGGCACAAGAGCACTCATTTGTTTCAGGCTTTGGAAGGTGAGGCCAATCCCCTATGTGACTTTCTGAGAAGCAAAAGTCTTCTGTAGCTGATAAGTCCCATGTCCCACAGGGCCACAAACACCCCCAACAGAGTCCTGGCCCATGCACGTGTCCTGGCTCCGAGAAGTGGACCAGTCTCCCACTGCAGAGGCCACACACACTCCACCAAGGCCTACACACTTCACCTGCTCCTCACGTACATCCTGCCCTGCAGAGGCAGATCCACTTGCATAGCTGCAGAGGACCCAAGCACCCAGCCTATGCAGGTCTACAAGTTGCCCGAGGGCTTGCTGTTGGGTGGGGCCACTCCCTAGGGTGGGCTCTCTACCCTAGCTAAGCTGAATTAAGTCAGTGCTCTAGTGAGTGGGGCAGACTCTGGGCTAACAGGCTAGGGGAAGAACTCCAATGGTGTCTGCCAGCATCTGTGTCAGCACGCCTGTACTAGGTCACAATAATCACTGCCCCAATGTCTCAGTCCCTGAAGAGGTCTACCTCTTACCAAGATGCAGCCAGAGCCTATCAATTGAGTCTCTTTTCACCAAAGGACTGAACACCTTTCTTTCTGGTGATTTTAGGTTGCTTTCTGAAATGGGCGAACTTGTGTGTGGGCCCTTTAAGAGCTGGCTTTTTTTCTCTTATTTCCCATAGTTTTTCTAGGGATATTCCCCATTGTTGTTATTAGCCTGCAAAGCCAGATATTATGAGACTCATCTCAGTTGTGCTGAGTCCAAAGGATGCTTGTTGTGGTAATGCTCCCCCACTCAGATCCCTCACTCTTCCAGGAAAGGCTGCATACCTTAGGATTGCTCCTGGCTGTCCAAGTAGTGCCATGGCTTGTGAAGGCATCTTTTTTTCTCTCCAGAAAGGAATTTCTGCCTCTTCTACCTCAGTCAGGACTGTCAATTGTTGCAGGAGTTCTTTTTATCCAGTTTTAATTTCTCTCTCAGGGGTAATTGTTCCCAGAGTAGTCGTAAATTGGTTGTGTCCATAGGAGGAGGTGAGTTCAGAGTCCACCTAACGCTCTCCTCAGCATTTGCAATTCCCTAATTTCTGATTCACTTCTCATTCTCAAAAACTAGAGAAATAGATGTTTAGGTAAAATCCAATATTTTCACCCTTTTGAATTTCAGAGAATGGTAAGCTGACAGTCACAGAGTGCATCCCAGGAGTTGTGACATGAAAGGAAATACCTGCCTTCCACCATACGGGTGGTACCAAATCCAGCACTGAGCAAATTCGAGAGTTTTAGTTCCAATGACACTGCACATTCACATAACTAATAAGAAGTTTTCTATTTTCTAAAGAGTTATTTGTGAGCAGCACTGAGGTGTCAAGAATCTAGCTCATGCTTCTGAGTCAGTTCCATCCCTTCATAGCTATGGGAACAGCAGAGCAAGGTGCTTTGCTTTGCTGAGCCTCAGTTTCCCCATATGTTACAGGGATAATAAAAGCCACTTCATAAGAGGTTTAACTGTGGCATAAATAGGAAAAGTGGGCTGGCCCTGTGGCGCAGTAGTTAAGTTCACACGTTCCGCTTCTCAGCGGCCTGGGGTTCACTGGCTCGGATCCCAGGTGCAGGCATGACACTGCTTGACAAAAGCCATGCTGTGGTAGGTGTCCCACGTATAAAGTAGAGGAAGATAGGCATGGATGTTAGCTCAGGGCCAGTCTTCCTCAGCAAAAAGAGGAAGATTGGCAGTAGTTAGCTCAGGGCTAATCTTCCTCAAAAAATAAATAAATAAATAGGAAAAGTACTTTTCAAACTTTAAAATGTTATACCAACAATGATACTTAATATTTCCTTTAGCTAGTAATCACAGGTTATGTTCCCAAGAGCCTTTCATACACAGAATCCCACGGACACCAATGATGGACAGTTTGGTCACTAGAAGATGTTTTGGAAGAGTACTCACAACATAGATGCTCTGATCTGTGAGTTCCTCTTCTATCCATATCAGATTTCCTACAGTTTCCAGAAGACTAGTTCCTGATGACATTCCAATAGTTGATCTGTGCTATTTAGAACAATGATCTTTGAAAAAAGATGCTTATGATCATCACCAAAACTAATTTATAATTATTTGGACCTGTGACTTTTTTCTTCTTTCTACATAAAACTTGAAAACTTAAAAAAAAAAAAAAAAAAGCTCTTGTGGAGAAGAATTTTTTTTTCCT
Source organism: Equus przewalskii (assembly GCF_037783145.1). Classification (NCBI taxonomy): domain Eukaryota; kingdom Metazoa; phylum Chordata; class Mammalia; order Perissodactyla; family Equidae; genus Equus; species Equus przewalskii. The sequence continues at coordinate 12,924,242 of NC_091854.1, forward strand.
TTTGAATATAAGAATTGTGACCCAAAATTCAATCCAAACCAAATTTCAAATGTGGAATTATAACCCCTACCTCTGAATGGAAACCATGGAGCCCCTTAGCCAGAGTGGCAATTGGCAGTTCTACCTCGGTCTCCTAGGACACATGCAGTGGGATACCAACCAAGAAAAAGAACAGGGAAGGAACATGAGGGAAAATGCTAAAACCATCTGTACAGAGTTGGGTTTTATACACTGCTGGTACAACAGGGTCCTTCTTGTCATCTTCGCTGGCATTCAGTCTCCCTCCCATGACAGCATTGAAAAGAAGAAACAATAAACCTCTCTTACCCTATTGATTTCAGAGAGTTGGTGTTGTTCAACGGAGGGAACATCAGAGTGGGGGTGAGGAGACAGGGTTCTAGCCTGGCTCCACCATCAATGAACTAAACGCTTTGCAGCAGGCCCCTTATCCTTTCTGAGACTCAGAGGCATCATCTGTAAAGGTGGATATTAACGGTTACATCCACTTCAGAGGTCATGGTGAGGAAAGCACACTGACATGTGTGTAGTATTACTTTAGGCTTTCTGTACTAGAAGGAGAGACCCAGGCCCAGCCCCTCTACATACTCAGACTCTGGGGTGCTGGTGAAGAGAGAACACAGTTGTTCTGGAGCCCACATTATGACCCATCCTCCATTCCTCTTTTTCTGGGCCGTGTCTAGAGTAGATGAGAATTATCTTGCAATGTGGGCACTAACATAATTCTCCTGTTGTCTGTGCCAACCACCCCTGCCTTCAGATGGGTCAGACAATGCCAGAAAGACAAACCTGTCACTGCCTCAGTCACCCTTCCTACTCCAGGAGCTGTGGTGCTGGGGGCATGGCCTTGTGCCTACAGGCTGAATGCCCTTTGCCACTGCCAACCTGTGGTCTTAGTCATGGACCAACTCCTATAAGTCTGGTCCACAGTCGCAGTGGGTTATTTTTATCTTCCAACAACAGTCGACCTTGCTCATTTTGAAATTCCCATTCTCTGAAACAGAGAAATTGGTTTAAACACTCAGGCAATATATAGGTTCAAAGTTGGTTATAATGAGCTTTAAGTAAAAAATAGAGATAAATGTAAAAACAGAGAGATAAATGAAAAATCGTCTGATAATTAAAGAATTATCTAATAAGTAAGGCAAAATTTAAAAGACTTAAATTTAAATTTCAAAGATAAAGGATAAAGCAAAAATTAACAAGTACCTCTTCTATGTGTATATGGAAAACATACGTCTCTGGTTGCAATTGAGCTCCACCATCATCATCTTGGTTTATGATTTCTTGTCCCTTTGAGTGGCCATCAATATGCCTTTTTACAGGGCAGGGCTCACCACATAGCAGTCTTAGCTGAAGATATGCTTTAGCAACAACTGCTCAGTGAGATGGCTTAGATTTCTTCTTATGCCATCCTCTAGTGATGGCTTCTTTCTTCTTATCTTTCTTCCAAAATGCATTTATGCTTAATGTGTATGTGTAGTCTTCAAAAGAGCCTAACTTATAACCAGCGCAGGCATAGATACAAATAGAAACTGCCTTCGTATTTACTTGCGGATTATTTTCTACATTTTTTCCATTTCTAAATCCTCCCAATAGACCAATTTTCTTGGTAACAGAGAATATATTTCTCTTTAAGTTTGTAAAAGGAGCTACATAAAATTCTCCAGACACATGTTTAAAATGTGTGGTCAAATTGGCATCTGTACTTGGAAATGGCCAGCGGTGGAGAATTTTTAAGTTTGTCTGATGATACCTCAAAGAGACTTTTTTAAAAATGGAACATTAGGCCCTCAATTATGAATTGTTCCCACATTTTGGATCTGCCCAGTGGACCTTTCAACTTTATGCTGTTTTTGTTATTTAGTGAAAAAATCCTTTATTCGTTTACGAAGCCTGGTTCTTCTTAGTGTTTTGACTTTAGAGAAGGGTTTAATTTAGAAAGTTAACCTGTGGAATAAACTATGTCTCACGTGAACCCATTTAGAGACAAATGGGCTTTTATAATGTGCACTGTGAGATCAATTTATATTTCTCCAAAGAGTTGCCATATTCATTGGACTCAAAAGGCCTCCTGTTATTGCAAAATTTAAGCTATGGAAAACTTGCTTTTCCAAACACTAAGAAAGAATTTCCCCTCATAGCCTGGAGTCCTCTGCTTTGTTGCTCCAAGATGTCAGGCACTACTGCAGTTACCTGATGCAAGTAAAGATTAAAACACAGCTGAAACAGAGCTGAAGACCGAAAAACACTGAAGCACAGTAACTGACGGGAGAGTGGATGGCCCAGGCAGGAAGGAGGAAAATAACCTCACGTGTCTGTGAAGATATTAAAGGAAGGAATTGTAGGAAGTTGGGCAGTCTATTTCACATATCAAACAAAGCAGAATTATCTTGCTTAGAAGTCTACAGACGGACACCAGGGTGCAGTGATTAAGAGCCTGGGCCTTGCCACCATGCAAACGTGGGCTCAGATCCCTGCTACCCTTCAGATTACTAGTTGAGTGACCCTCGATTTTTGCTTATTTTTTCTGTGGCTGTTTCCTCATATGTAAAATGGGAAAATAATTCCAACCTTAGAGTTATTGTGATAACTAAATAAAAACAATCTTCATAAAGTTCTTAACGCAGCACCTGACACTTACTTAGTGCTCAGCAAATAGAAGTCCAAAAAATTTCATTTTTGTTATAGCTAAGAACTGAAGAACAATTTGCCCTTTACTCTTGTTTTAAACAGTGTTATTGAGACATTATTTCATACCACAAAATTCACCTACTATTTAAGTGTATAATTCAACGATTTTTTGGTAAACTTATAGAGTTGTGCAACCATCACTGCAATCCAAATCCAATTTTAGAACATTTTCATCACCACAAAAAAATTCCTGCATGTCTCTTTGATCTCTGCCTAGGAAACCACCAATCTGCTTCCTATCCCTGTGTATTTGCCTTTGATGAACAATTTATATAAATGCAGTCATACAATATGTCATTTGCATCTGGGTTCTTTCACCTAACATAGTATTTTTGAGATTCATTCATATTGTAGCACATATCAGTTCCTTATTCCTTTTTGTTGCTGAATAGAATTCCATTGTATGGATATATCACATTTTGTGCATCCATTCATCAGCTGTTGGATTGTTTTCAGTCAATTTGGATTGTTCCCAGTTTTTGGCTATTACGAATAATGCTTCTACGTACATTTCACATACGTGTCTTTGTGTGGACATATATTTTCATTTCTTTTGGGTAGATTCTTAGGAATGGAGTTTCTGGGTTATATGATAAGTTTATATTTATTTTATTAAACTGCCAAACGGCTCTATTTTACATTCCTACCAGCCATGGAAGAAGGTTCTAGTGTCTCTACTCCTTCACCAATTCTTGGAATTGTCTGTCTTTTTAATTATGGTCATTCTAGTAGGTATGTAGTAGTATTTCACTGTGGTTTAATTTGTGTTTCCCTAATGAGTAATGATGTAGAGTATCTTTTCATGTACTTAGCAGTCTATACATCTTTGCTGGTAAAATATCTTTTTAAATCTTTTAAATCTTTTTAAATCTTTTAAATCTTTTTAAATCTTCGTTGTTTGTATTATTGAGTTGTAAGATTTCTTTATACACACTGCATACACATCCTTTATCAGAAGACGTATGAATTCAAATATTTTCTCCTAGTCTGTGGCTTACCTTTTGCACTTAAAAAGACACCATTAATGGGCCAGCCCGTTGGCACAGCGGTTAAGTTTGCATGTTCCGCTTTGGTGGCCCAGGGTTCGAAGGTTCAGATCCTGGATGTGGATCAAGCCATGCTGTGGCAGGCATCTCACATATAAAATAGAGGAAGATGAACACCGATGTTAGCTCAGGGCCAATCTACCTCAGTCAAAAGAGGAAGATTGGCAGCAGATGTTAGCTTGGAGCTAATCCTCCTCCAAAAAAAAAAAGATGCCATTAATAAAATGAAAAGTTTTAAATTTTAAAACGAAAATTTAAAATTTGTCTAATTTTATCAATTTTAGTGGATTTAATGGATTATGCTTTTGGTGTCATATCTAAGAATTCTTTGTCTAATCCAAGGCCACAAGATTTTCTCCTATTATTTTCTCGGAAATTTTTTACTTCTAGTGCTTAAATTTAGTTCTATGATCCATTTTGAGATAATTTTTGTATAAGGTATGAGGTAAGGATCTCAATTCATATTTTTGCACGTGGCTATCCAATTGTCCCTACAGTTATTTGTTGAAAAGACTATCCTTTTCCCCATTGAATTATCTGGCACCTTTGCCAAAAGTCAAATGACCATACATGTAAGAGTATATTTCTAGACTTTCAACTTTGTTCCATTGATCTATATGCCTATCCTCACAAGTGTCTTGTAACTGTGCGGAGAGTGCCCTCTTATATCAATACCACAGGGTCTTGATTACTGTGTATTTAAAATAAGTTTTGAGATCACATAGTAAGGCAGTATAAATCTTTTAACTTTAAAAAAAAATATTGTTATGATCAATGTACGCCCTTTGCATTTCCACATAAATTTTAAGAGCAACAAATCAAATTTTATTAAAATTTCAAATGAGATTTTGATAGGAATTACTTTGAATCTATAGATCAATCTGGAAAGAATTGTCATCCTGACAATATAGAGTCTCACACTTTATGAATATAGGATGTCTCTCCATTTATTTACATTTTCTTTAATTTCTCTCAGCAACGGTTTGCAGTTTTCAGTGTACACATCCTTCATTTATTTTGTTAAATTTAGTTCTAAGTATTTTATTCTTTTCGACGATGTTGTGAATGGAATTGTTCTCAATTTTATTTTTGGATTGTTTGTTGCTAGTATAGAAATACAACAGATTTTTGTATATTGACCTTGCATTATGTGAATTTACTAACTTATTAATGCTAATAGAATTTTACTTGGATTTCTTGGTATTTTCTACACATAGCATCATGTCTTCTGTGAATAACGACAGTTCTAAGTCTTCCTTTCTAATATAGACTCCTAATATTTTCTCTCTTATTTCACTCACCAGAACTCCAGTACAATGTTGAGTAGAAGTGGTGAGAGCAGACCTCCTAGCCTTGTTTCTGATCTTAGGGAGAAAGTATTCTGTCTTTCAATGTTAAGTATGATGCTAGCTGTGGATTTTTTCAGATGTCCTTTATCAGGTTGAGAATATGTCCCCATAGTCTTATTGTTGAGAGTTTTTATCATGAAAGGGTGTTGGATTTTTTTCAAGTGCTTTTCTGCATCTACTGAGATTATCATGTGGTTTTTGTCCTTTATTCTATCAATAGGGTACATTACATTAATTGATATGTTAAACCAATCTTGTATTTCTGGCATGAATCCCATTTGGTCATGGTGTATCATCCTTTTTATATGTTGCTGTTGCTCGATTCAGTTTGATACATTTGGTATCTATGTTCATGTGGCACATTTGTCTGTAATTTTCTTTTCTTCAGAAATTTTCAGAATTTTCTGGCTTTGGTATCAAAATACTATGGGCCTCATAGAATGAATCGGGAAGTATTCTCTTCTCCTCTATTATCTGAGAGTTTATAAATTATTGGTATTATATACTCTTTAGATATTTGATAGAATTCACCAATGAAGCCACAGGAAACAGGCTTTTCTTTGTGGGAAGGTTATTAATTGCTAATATAATTTATTTACTTGTTATAGGTCTATTTATATTTTCTATTTTTCTTGAGTCAGCATGGTAAACTGTGTCTTTCTAGGAATTTGTCTACTTCATCTAAGTTGTCTAATATGTTAGCAGGAAGTCATTCCTTTTCATTTCTGTAAGGTCAGTAGTGATGTCCCTTTCCACTTGATTTTGTTAATTTCTGTCTTCTCTTTCTTTCACTTGGTCAGTCCAGCTCAAGGTTTGTAAATTTTGCTGATCTTTTCAAAGAACAAACTGCTTCTTTCAATGATTGTCTCTCTCTTTTTTTGTTGTTTTCTATTTAATTTTCTTATGCTCAAATCCCTCAGAAACCAACGTGATATTCCAGAGTCTCACCTTGCCCTTTACGCTGATAAACTACAATTCTGATGCATTCAGATTTTTTTAACTATAAATAGTTACTGAAATTGAACCAAGGAGAATCTTGAAATATGGTGTTGGTCTTTGAGGATATAAAGATGTCTCCAGGCTTTCTCCAAGTGGCTTTTTAAATCCCTTAACCTCCAAATTACTCTCCTGCCAAATGCAAAGCTTTCTAGTCATTTAACCTCTATACTCAACCCAATTGCTCAAACAACCTCTCCCAAATCTATTTACCATAAATAGCCCATACATGTCTCCTCTTACAATTCTGTTTGGGGGAAGTTCTTTCCTTAGCAAGAGAATGTGTGAAAGAATAATCTGGCAAAGGTAAACATGATATGTAATCTACAAAATAAAAGATTTTTATCTTCAGTTCATTTTTCTACCACCTCATAAATTCACTCAAAACAGAAAAATAAATGGAAGTCATCTTGCCCCTTGGTATACAAACATCTGGAGGAAGCCTATGTTTTGTTCTTTTTCAGCTGTTCTGAGGGTCTGTTTAGAGTTGCTAACGACATCCATTTCCATCAAGGGCTTCTGCTTGAGGCTGAAGAAGAGAGAAAGGGACTGGTACTTTTTAAAGTGTAACAACTTCACAACTGGTACCAGAAATGTGGCAAGATAAATAGGGTGATTCCGTGTCTGCAGGTTGTGAGTATAGTTTTTTCAGGTCAGGCAGCCTTCCAAATGGTCAAGTTTTTCCAAGGAAAACACAAAAGAAAGGAAGTAAACCAAAACTACTTAGGAAAGTTTCAAAATCATAGACCCAGACTGCCCTCTGGAAAAATAGCTCCTTGTAAACTGAAAAATTTTGGTTAAGTTAGTTAAATGCTTGATGTCCACTCTGGCTAATTTCTCCTCCTTTCTTTAGCCTTAATAATTTCTTAATGATCTTGATGCATTTACGATTTGATCAATAATGCAAAAATAGCTATCAGATCCTACTTGCCCCAGTCCTATCCCACGATGATGGTAAAAGATCTGCATGCTGTGATCCAAGTCTGGCAGGTTACCAGGCGCAACTTCTGGACCTGAAGGAGGGTTCTAGAGTTAATGTGATGTGAATGCATAGGTACCTGGGAGTCTGCTAAACTGCCCTCCATTGTCTATGTGTTCCTGGGTCTCTACTCAGCTTCCTGCTTTATATTCCATCTCTTACCGACCTCACTCCTTCCAGCACCTCTCTCCTAGGAGTTGGCTGAAGCTTCTTGCTTCAACTTGGACACAATGCTTGTGCCAAGACCCTATTACCCACATGAAGATGAGCCTTACCTCTGCCCAGAGAGTTCTGGAATATCACCACCAGCCTGAATCAGACTGTTGAACCTCCTTGTGATCTGGATTATAAGTGTCCAAACTCTCTCCCTTAACTATCAATGGTTACTCCCATCTCCCTGGCAGCCCACAATTTAGTGTGGAACTTCTTGCTGAGGCCACACAGACTATAACTACATCCAGAGAGAGTTTTAAGAAGCTGTTAAGCAGAGGTCTGCTGACTCTGTAGGGCAAAATGTGCTGGTTTGGGGGTAAGTCAATGGGCTTAGCTGTCCTTGTTTTCTTCCTTCAGGTTTTAGGAGCAAATCAGAGAAGCCCTTCAAGCCATAATAGAAAATACAAGATTTTAGTTGAGAGGTAGTCATCTTCTTCTCTGCCTAATCAGCCCACAGAATAGAAAGCCAATTCAGGATCCAGCATTCTACTGTGCAATATTAGATTTCAACAGTAGCTACACATGTGTAACCAAGCTAGGCACTGACCCAGCAAACGAATCCCAGAATATAATCAGAGAGGTAGGATTTGCTTGGAGTAGAAGCTGGAAGGAATTAATGACAACTCATGGTAAAGGGGGTAATGCCAGGAAGACTGGAATATAGTGTAGAACAGGGCATCAGGCGCCAGAATGCATACCCTGCTGCTCTTCAACCCTGCCCTGCCCAATGCTTTACTTGTGGAGGTCTGGCACATGATGGAGTCCCTCAGTAGCTTTCAAAATGAAAGAGGCATGGCTGCAATCTGAACTGAAATGTCCATGACAGTAATCATAAAAGGCAAAGGCTTAAGAAAAATTTGTGGTGAATTTTCCAAAGAGGAGTTTGTGTGTCTGCCTGTCTCTTAATGAATCTGTCTGCTTCTTTCTTGAGTGCTAACCAAGTGAACTTCTGCATGACAGAAGACCAAAGAAGATTCTTGGTGGAAGCCCTAAAGGAAATGCTGTTAATTGACAGTGTTTTTGCCCTTTTAAAAAATGTCTGGGTGAACAAAGTGTTTGTTTTGGTGGTAGTAAGAGACTCAGCTATACGGACAACATCTCTCTTCCAATAACCGAAGAACTTTCTTGATGTGGGATTCCAAAAGCTGTTTCCATTAGTTCTTGTTGCAGTATTGCAAGTGATGCCATAGCTTGCCTCCCACAGAGTCTGTCCCTCTACTCATTCCTGCGTGAGCAACTATGCATTTTGTCATTATTAACATTCACATGCAGGTATGTGAGACAGGTATATTGGTTCTCAGAGTTTATTTCTTTAAACTACTTAATGAAAGTCTCATTTGAAATCAAACAAGTGAGTAATAAATTCGACCCATTTCACAAGGCCAGCATTAGGCAAATACATGTTATGAATTTCTGTCAGATAGGCGACAGAGATGGATAGTTTTGTGCCGTTGTAGAAATATACACAGTTAGGAATTGAAAGGGACCTAGTGGGTCATGTAATCCAGTCCTCGCCATGGAAACTCCATTCTACCTGGCAGAATACCTCCAGCTTAAGTACACAGGGAAAATGCGCTTTGCAGGATGTGAGGTGTTTCAAATCAGCTATGCATGTTTCAAGGAAGGAAAACATAAGTTTTTCCCCTTCTTTTCCTTGGGAGGCCACCAAACTGAAAGTTTCCATCCCAGCTGGAAGTGCTGTCTTTCTCTCTCCGCTGTACCCCTGCTATAGTCAGTGTATTTAAAACTTATGTGGCATTTATTTTATATGGTGTTAATTGTAGGATTTTACATGTGCATTTGATCCTCCTAATTAATTCAAAAATATAAGTACATTAACTCTGGCTGCATTGGTGCCCAGCGCCCCCCCAACCCTGTCCTTTGGTCAGCTGGTCTATGGAAAGTTCTTAAATGTTATTTTTTACTCTTTGAACAGATCATAATTTTTCCAGATACTTCGGAAGGAATAGGCCCTACAATATCTCATGAAGAGTTATCCACTATCTAACTCTAACCTCAAAGAAACCTTATAAACAGCCTGGGCCTGAGTTTCTTTATCTGCAACGTGAAGATGTGTCTAGAATCGTGTAGTGCTTCTCAAACCTCCTCACTTTGGAACCTTTGATGATAGAAGAAAATGAGTGCCTACTCCCTAAGTTTGAGGCTGCCTGCTGTAAGCCTGAATTTTTTTGTCACATTTTTTTTCTTAAAAATACAAGTAAATTTGCATTATATTCTGTAACATATCTACTTGTGCAGCAAAATAATTCTTGCTTGAATCTTCAAGTCAAATTAAAACTCGAGAAAGTGTCATGATGTTTATTCAATGGCTTTATGCACCCCTGGTGCTGAGAACTGTTCTTCAGTTTGAGATGGATGAGTTAATACTCTATGATCTAGTACTTTTTATACCCATTCATTGTAATCCAGCCAATATTGATACAATACCCGCTATATGCAAGTCATATAGCCAGACTCTAGTCCTGGACTAGGCCTGAGGATGATTGTTGGCCATGTTCTTAACACAGCTCCCACACAGAGTGGGATCTCAATAACTACTAATCGACGACCTGGTTTCCTGTTTTTCCATGGGCTATAGAGATGATTTTCAAATCATGTCCTCTGGACCCTCAGAATTCAGTGGCAGTGCCCTAGGCTGCACATGAACGAAGGGCTGGGGATGGAAAGTTGAACTTTCTCTGGTCAAAACAGCTTTGTTTTTGTCTGTTTTACTTAGTAGATTTTTACTTAAAGCTTCGTTTTTTGTAGATGTCTTTTATCCAGTCAAGAAGTTCCCTCTATTCCTAGATTTCTGAGTGTTTTGGCCTATAATTGATGTTGGATTTTGGAAAATGCTTTTTCTTCAACTATTGAAATTATCATATAGTTTTTCCTTTTTAGTTTATTAATATGGTGATTTACATAGATTTTTTAAATGTTAAACCAACCTTGTATTCCTGGGACATAAGTATTATCCTTTTTATATATTACTGGCTTCAATTTGCTAAATGTTTTTGTTGTTCATGTAGATTTCTTTTCTTACAATATCTTTGTATCCTTATGACTTTTTAGAATATATTGGTATGTATTCTCTCCTCTTCAATTTTCTGGAAGAGTTTCTGCAGAATTGGTATTATTTCTTCCTTAAATATGTGGTAGAATTTACCAATGAAGCTACCTGGGCTTGGAGTTTATCTAGTGGAAAAGTTTTTCACTACAAAATCAATTTATTTACTAAGTATAGGGCTAACCAAGTTATCTGTTTTTCTTGAGTAACCTTTGGTAGTTTGTGTCTTCAAAGAAATTTATCAATTTCATCTAAATTGGTAGATTGATTGGCATAAAATTGTCATAACATTTCTTTATTATACTTTTAACATCTGTAGAATCTGTAATGACATCACCTTCTTACTCCTTGATGTTAGTAATTGTGTCTTCTCTCTTTTTTCCTGATCAGTCTAGCTAAAGATATATATTTTTTATTGATGTCAAAAACAAGTACTTGATTTAACTGATTTTTCTTTATTGTTTGCTGTTTTCTATTTTATTGATTTCTGCACTGATTTTTATTATTTTCTTTCTTCTATAATTACCTTGGGTTTAAACTGCCCTTCTTTTTCTGGTCTACTTAGCTAGAAGCTGAGGTCCTGGATTTGAGACTTTTCTTCTTTTCTAATGTAGGCATTTAATGCTATAAATTTCTCTCTTAGTACTGCTTAAATATCATCCTACAAATTTTTATATGTTGTGGCTCCACTTTTGTTCAAACCAAAGTATTTTCTTACTCCACCATCAAGTGGGATTTATTCTAGGGATGCAAGGATGGTTTAATATCTGCAAATCCATCAATGTGATACACCACATTAACAAAATAAAGACTAAAAACCACATGATCATCTCAATAGATGCAGAGAAAGCATTTGACAAGGTTCAGCATCAATTAATAATAAAAACCCTGAATAAAATGGATATAGAAAGAAAGTACCTCAACATAATAAAGCCCATATATGACAAACCCCAGCTAACATCATACTCAACAGTGAAAAACTGAAAGCTATCCCTCTAAGAATAGGAACAAGACAAGGATGCCCACTTTCACCACTCTTACACAACATAGTATTGGAAGTTCTAGCCAGAACAATTAGGCAATAAAAAGAAATAAAAGGGACCCAAATTGGAAGGAAGGAGTAAAACTGTCACTATTCACAGATGACATGATTTTATATATAGAAAACCCTAAAGAATCCACACAAAAGAAAAACCCTATTAGAAATAATAAACAAATACAGTAAAGTTGCAGGGTACAAAATTGACACACAAAAATCAGTTGTTTCTTTACACTAACAACAAAATAGCAGAAAGAGAAGTCAAGATTAAAATCTCATTTACAATCACAACAAAAAGAACAAAATACCTAGGAATAAATTTAACCAAACAGGGAAAAGACCCGTACACTGAAAACTATAAAACACTGTTGAAAGAAATCAAAAAAAGACACAAAGAAATGGAAAGATAGTCCATGCTCACAGATTGGAAGAATTAACATGGTTAAAATGTCCATGCTACAAAAGCAATCTGCACATTCAGTGCCATCCCTATCAAAGTCCCAAAGACATTTTTGATGGAAATAGAATAAAGAATCCTAAAATTTATATGGAACAACAAAAAACCCTGAATAGCCAAATGAATCCTGAGAAAAAAGGATGAAACTGGAGGCATCACACTCCCTGATTTCAAAGAATACTACAAAGCTGTGGTAATCAAAACAGCGTGGTACTGGCAGAAATATAGACACACAGATCAATGGAACAAATTTGAGAGCCCAGAAATAAACCTACACATTTATGGACAACTAATTATTGAGAAAGGAGCCAAGAACATACAATGGAGAAAAGAAAGTCTCTTCAATAAATGATATGGGGAAAACTGGACAGCCACATGCAAAAGAATGAAAGTAGACCACTATCTTACACCATGCACAGAAATTAACTCAAAGTGGATTAAAGATTTAAATATAAGGCCCAAAACCATATAACTCCTAGAAGAAAACATAGGCAGTACGCTCTTTGGCATCAGTCTTAGCAGTGAGTTTTTGACTATGTCTCCTCAGGCAAGGAAAACAAAAGAAAAAATAAACAAAGTGGACTATGTCAAACTAAAAAGCTTCTGCACAGCAAAAGAAACCATCAACGAAACGAAAAGACAATCTACCAATTGGGAGAAGATATTTTCAATCATATATTCAATAAGGGGTTAATATCCAAAATATATAAAGAATTCATACAACTCAACAACAAAAAAACAAACAAACTGATTAAAAAATGGACAGAGGATCTGAACATCTTTCAAAGAGCTATACAGATGGCAGACAGGCACATAAAAAGATATTCAACATCACTATTAGAGAAAGGAAATCAAAACCACAATGAGATATCACCTCACGCCCATCAGAATGGCTATTATTAAAAGACAAGGAATAACAAGTGTTGGAGAGGATGTGAAGAAAAGGGAACCCTCATATACGGCTGGTGAGAATGTAGACTGGTCCAGACGCTATGGAAAACAGTACAGAGATTCCTCAAAAAATTAAAGATAGAGTTACTGTGTGATCCAGCTATTCCACTTCTGGGTATTTATCCAAAGAACATGAAAACACTAATTCAAAAAGATATATGTACCCCTATGTTCATTGCAGCATTACTTACAATGACCAAGACTTGGAAACAACCTAAGTGCCTATCAATGATTGGATAGATAAAGATGTGGGGTTCGTGTGTCTGTGTGTGTGTGTGTATATGTATACATATATATACATATATGAATACTACTCAGCCATAAAAAAGATGAAATCTTGCCATTTGTGACAACATGGATGGACCTTGAAGGTATTATGCTAAGAGAAATGTCAGATGGAAAAGCCAAATACTATGGTTTTACTCATATGTAGAAGATAAAACAACAACAATAACAAACACATAGATACAGAGAACAGATTGGTGGTTACCAAAGGGAAAGAGGGCAGGGTGGAGGGCAAAAGAGGCACGTGTGTCCAGTGGAAAATGGCAACTAGACTTTTGGTGGTGAATACAATGTAGTCTACACAGAAGTCAAAGTATAATGATGTATACCTGAAATTTATATGATGTTATAAACCAATGTTACCTCAATAAAAACAATAAATAAATGAAAAAAAAAAGAAAATAATTTCTAATTGTTTTTTACTTTATCTTTCACCCCTAGGTTACTTCAAAGTGTGTTATTTAGTTTCCAATATTTGAGAATTTGCCAGATATCTTTCTCTTGTTGATTTCTTTACATATGTGCACTGATCAGTTATCAGCTGCCTACCCAAGGGGAACCCTCTGCAGATTTCCAGAGTTTCCTCTCTGTGCAGCTGTCTCCTCCCTAGTAGTCTGTCCTCTGAATTCTCACTGCCTTGTCTCCCCAGGCTCTTAGCTACATCTCCTTAACTCAGGATGTCATTTGGGTGCCTCCTGGGTTTCCCCTCCCAGTACCACACCCTGGACTCTCAAAGCACAAACCTGTGGTAATTGAAGGGCTCACTTTGTTTTCTTTCGATCTCTCAGAGACCACTATCCTTCATTGCCTGATGCCTGGTGTCTTAAAAACAGTTATTTTATACATCTGTCTGTTTTCCGGTTGTTTAGTTCCTATGACTTCATCTTGCCTTGGAGTGGAAGTCTGGACTGTGTTTTTTAACATTTGTTTTCATCTCTTGCTGTATCTGGTATAGCACCATTTTCAGGAGAAAAACTCCATGTGTACAGATGAAGTGTACAGGAGTAGGAGGCAGAGGCCCAGGTTCTAGTCCCCTGTGCTTGGAATAACTGATTACACCCCCTTGAGCAAACATTTAACCTCTCTGAATGTAGTCATCTGCCCTGGCCAGTCTAAAAAGAGTAAGAATTCACATTTAATGAACCCGTGCCATATGACAGGCACTGTTCTAAGAGCTTTATGTAATTATCTCATTTAATCCTCACAGGACAGTTTAGCAAAGATTATCTCATTTAATCCTCACAGTGTTCCTATGAGGTAAATTTTATTAACCCACATTTCATGACGAGGAAACTTAGCCTTTGGCCAAGTTAAGTATCTTGCTTCAGGTCACTCATCTGGTAAGCTCCGTATCAGTGTTTAAAGAAATTCACAGCCTGTGTCATACTGCCACACACTTGACAGGTTTGTGAAAACTGAGAGCTCATAATGGATACAAACATGACTTACAGAATGTAAAACAGCGAAAAATAGTAGCTATTTGGTAATAATAATTCACTATCAGTGAATTAATCTCATTTCTGACTATTTCTGTAAATACTTCTAAAGAAAAAAAAGTCTTCAAGGACTTTGGGATACTTTATTATTCAACATGTTTATAACTCATCATAGACTATAAGCAAGAAGAATTAGAAGTTTACGTCACAGACTTGCTAAAAATGAAGAATATTTCTATTGCCTCCAAGCAAGTTTGAACAGATACAGGGCCCTGTATCAGTGAGGCCTTTGATTTTCTACACTGTGCTAGTTAGTGAAAGACTCAAATGAAGAGAACGTTTTATCTTGTCATCTGCTTATCAGACACAGCTGGAGCAACACGTCCCCTCTGCCTGCCAAGCCAAACTTCAGGCCAAATTAGGCCTCTGCTCCCTGGGGGGAAAGAATATGATTTGACATGATCCAGGCAATGCACGTTTGCACTGGCTTAAAGACCATTTCACATTTTGTTGTAAACAGTTTAGGCATCTACAGTCTCATCCGAGGTTACTTACGGGAAAAAAGTGTTTCGTTTTTTTTTCTGTTGTTGTTGTTGAATGAATTGTGCAAATAAGAGGAGGGAGTTGGTTGGCCCATTCCTTTCTGTCCACGCAGGAATGCTGACTTTCCATTTTTTTAAGAAAGGGATCTCAGACTTTTCCTTCTTAAGTGGTCCAAGACACACAGTTGGGGTCACTAGAAGCAGAAAACAATTATGGACTTTATAGTATAAACAAATAGAAAAGTATTAGAGGACTGAGTACTTTTTAAGTTTTAAGGCCATGTTCTTAAGTCCAATAGCTGATGGCACAAGTCAATGGAGGGTTTTCAACGTGTTTGTGTAGAAAGCTGATGAAATTCTAAATTCCTCTCATCTGAAAGACTGTAGTGACAAAATAGAAGTCTTTTATTTTTCAGTTTTGGAAATGAGAACCTGCTTGTTTGCTGGTTGGTTTTCCCTTTAGCTTCTAAACCCGTCTGGCATGTAGAATGGATTCCTGTCCATTAACTACCTCTGGTCCTACAAGCTGTCTCATGCTAGGTAGAATTTGTCTCAGGATCTAAAAGTCAGGCAAGCTGAATTATATTTTCCAACCAGAAAATGCCAACATGCAGATTAAGACTCAATGCTGCCACACTTGGCCAATTAACTAAAAATGTTTCTCTTGAAATAACCCAGAGTCATTATATCTTCATTCATTCATTCCACTGTTTTGAAAATAAGTTTTCTCTTCTGCTAAAATGATACAGTTCTTTAAGTAAGCAGCCACTAGAAATTCTGGTCCAAAAACACAATCTTTTCCCAATGAGAAATTGTTTCAGATTTCAGATTTCTGTTTTGAAAGTTTCAGTGGGCATACTGAAGCAGTACAGGAAGAGATGGTTGCAACAGTGTGTTCTTTGGACTGTCCGTGAATCAATGAAAGTGAGACACATCTCATTCATCTTTGTACCCAGGTATCCAGTTCAGCACCTCACATAGAGCAAGTACTCAATAAAGGTTTGTCGCATGAATAAATGATGAAGACTTTCCTTTCCGGCTTCCAGTGGAAGATGTCAAAAGAACCAGGATATTATGTGCATGCTCCTGAGGGAAACTGACCTTTCGGGGATTCAATGATGACTCAGGTTGGATTTCTAAGGTCTCTCCCAGACTTATGATTCTTTAGTTCTTTTCAATATTGAGTTTTCATTTCATTGGATGTGCATTGGAGCATTTCTAAACCTTTTCACTGAAAAAGCCTTCTTGATCTTGATACTAAACTGCTTATGAGCAAACCCCAGAAAGTTATGGAGAGGTCTTCTCTCATGTTAGGCTTTCATCAACTTAACATTAGCAGAGCCCAACTGTCTGAAACCAAATAAGAAATGTTGTTTGAGTGTGAAGTGATGCCTGCTAAAAACATCTGAACTCTAGAACCTATGTAAAGACAATGTGAATGGTCATAGGAAGTCATTATTTATCACTGGCATGCCTATCCTCATTTTTGAAGCTTTGTCTCCTGGGATTTCTGTCTTGTCAGATTTTATGAGCTTAGTTGGAAAGCTTTAAAAAGGCAATGCTGTGAAATGTAGCACTGATTAATTAAGCTACATATCTTTCTTTTGTATCTTTTCACAGTTCTTTAAAGAAACCATCAAAGATGATGATTGACACATGAGTGGGATGCTTGTAGATAACAAGAGCAGAGAAATAAGCCATGGGATCAGCTGTGCAGATAGTACCCAAATACATCTGTTCTGTGGGCTTGTGATGCCTCTTCATGCTTACCAACATGCTTTTCTCTCTTTTTCACTACTCTACTTCTTTCTTTTCATTTTTTATGATTAGGTCAGTGAATGATAAGCACCTGCCTCTTACAAATATTTTAGACCAGCGCTTCTCAAACTTTAATGTGTTTATGTTGTTAAAGTGCAGATTCTGATTTAACAGCCCAGGGGTAGTGGGTAGGGTGGGAATCTGCATTTCTCATGAGCTCCCGGATGATGCCAGTGCTGAAGTCTGTACCTTGACTACCCAGCTTTAGGCTAGAGCAGCTGTCCTTAGTTGCACATTTGAGTCACCTGGGGGAGTTTTAAAAATACTGATGCCTAGGCCCCAGACCAATTAAATCAGAATCTTCGAGATAGATCCAAGCAATGGCATGCCGGTAAATGTTTAGCAACAGGGTCTTCTAGGAAGAAACACCCTAATTTGTAGCATTTGCCAATTTCCATGATGTAAATACTCCCATCATTTCAGGTAACAAACATGATGCCACTGAATGCGGAGTTGGGAAGATTTGCTAATATTCAGCCTTTGGGCCAGTACTAGCTGGCTTCAGCGCCTCAGTGGACTGAGGCATTTGCATTTTTTTTATAGCTCCCCAAGTGGGTAAGTGGTAAATGTGATTCCAATGTGAGGCCAAAATCTGCTATTTTAAAGTTACTCATCTCTATTATTTAAAATACATAATGTTTCTGTTTCTTCATTTAGTGCCTTATTGCCTTAGTGCCCTGAACTTTTCTGTCTGCTCTCTACTCTCCTACCTCATCAGCCCACTTTCATTCTTAAAACTATCTTAGAACCTGCCCAATGTCACACCACCTCTAGCCCAATATTTAGTTAAGTACTTACGAGTTCCCATTTAACCTTACTCCTAGAGGATGCTTCGGCTTAGTCCCACTCCACCCAGCCTGAGTGTTACTCCACTCAGTCGTACCTGCTTTTTTGTAAGACAGTAGAATGCCTGCAGCCCTGTTGTTTTAAAATCCAAATTGAAAATTTTTCCGGAGTCAAAGTCAAGTCCCCAGGAATGGTGGCAGCAATCTTCTTCCAAGTTTAACGTTCGGCAACACCATTCACCTCATTCAAGTAACACGGAGATCAGGGAATGAAAATCCTGAGGATTCACCTTCTGGCTCTGCTACTGATTGTTCAGTGACTCCAGGCAAGTCAATCACCCTATTTGAGCCTCAGTTTCCTCATTAGCAAAATGCAGATAATAATAGAACTTACTTCATAGGATTGTTGTCTGAATTAAATTAGGCATATAAAGACACAGTCACAGTACCTGGCACAGAGTGGGCGTTCAGTAGATGTTAATTATCACTACAACTGTTACTACTAGTATAATTCTACTGATGACAATAACTTCATGTTCTAAGAACTCAGGGAACTCCGATATGCATCAACGGAGACATTCAGAAGGAAGGAGATAACCTGGCCAGGGTTCAAGGCTGGCGTGAGCTGCTCACCAGTTCAGGGACACCCCCAAGTCCTGGAAATACCCACACGTTCCACACAGTATCACATATTTTTGTATTTTATCTAACCTTGGCTCATAACCTCAACTTTCCTTTCTTAACGGCCTCACTCCCCTTTTATGGATTGAGGCAAAATAGAACCTGCCATGCTTCTGTTGGCATTCCCAGTGCAGAAGCCTTTATATGATAATTTTTTATGTGCTAAGGTGAATGAGCATGAGGAAGAAAGAACTAATTTTCAATTCCTTTGTTATAATCAGAAAGAGGTCTTAGTTTCAATGTCCTTTTGTGGTTCCCGGGGTTACTCAGGACACAGTGAGGACTATTTAAAGGACAGACAGAACATTTCTACTCAGGAAGAGGTTAGCTAAATGAAGAATTGATGTTTAGCAGGAAAAAGTGTGGACAAATGGCAACCTCCCACGTGGAAACTTTTGTCCTAAACGTTCACTCCCTTAAACAGAAAGCCACTTCCTTTGAATTGTAGGCTGTCCCTTTTCTTTTGAAATACATTCTTGCTTCATGATTTATGACTGTTATACATGAGAAAAGGTTTGTTCCACAGAAAAATACAGCGTACTTGTTATAAATGATATAATGCACTGGTGATGGCAGTCCAGTTTTGTGAGGGGTAACATATTTCATTTTGCAAAGAAGCAAAATTCAACCTTTGGCAAATGGCACCCGTTCTATCAAAGAATATAAAATACATCTGATAAGCAAAGGAATTTTCTCTTTCAAGGCCTGCTTCTATTTCGCCTTGTCTAGATTAACTCCCTGACTCCTACCCCCCACCAAAACAAATAAACAAATGAAAATCCTCAAACATGTTTTAGGAATCTATTATGTGCCAGATATTATGCTGAGTTCTCTCACATAAATCACCTCCAGTCAGAACTAATTGCTCTCCTCCATTTTCCCATTAATTTTTTTCCCCTCATTGTTTGGAGTGGGGGTAACCTGGGGAAACGCAGATTGAAAAAAGACACGGCATCAATCCAGGTGAAATATGAGTGTCTGGAGCTAAGGCTGTGGGAGTGGAGAGAAGGGACAGATTAAACACATGGAATTAGTGAGCCTTCAAGATTGAGCAGATGTGGAGGGAAAGGGGAGGGTGGGATCAAGGATGAGTTCCAGCCCTTCAGCTTGGGTGATTCAAAATTGAGAAGGTAGAGTAGATTGCCGGGGGATGGGGGGCAGGGGCAGGGATCTATGAAACTGCTGACTTCAGGTAAAAATAAAAGAAGCTGATTATCATGCACTAAAATTATAAAAATGACTACTTCAGAGGAAGGATTTATAAACATTGGTGTTTGATTAGTAATGCCCCTCCAATGGCTTCTAGTTAAGCCATCAGCCATCTAGATTGACTCAGGACAGAGAATTAGGTATAGCCGAGTTTGTCCAGAAAGACCATGCCTCAGCCTGAAACTAACATAGGTTCATTCTCTGCATAGTTCTTCAGCACTTACTCTGCACAGATGAATGGGACTCATTGCCTGTCCTGGTGAAGGTCTTCAGTCTGGACAGACAGATGTGCAAATGACTGACTGTGATAAAATATGATAAATCCTATGATAGAAATGCATACTAGGTGGGGGCAAGGCACCCTTACCACCCACTCACCAGCGTAGGCCAGATGGTGCCACACCCACCACTGGACCTATTTATAATACAACAGACCTGATCCTTGACTGTTGCCACCTCCATGCCCCTTTATAGGCAGGTGAGGAAGAGAAACTGAGAGGACTTAAGCTTTGCAGTTAGACGAATCTGGGTTCCAAGCCCAGATCCACGTTTATTACCTGTGTGACCTCGAGCAAGGCAGTCTATCCTTAGAAACCTCTGATTCATCGTCTGTAAAATGGAGATGACTGCTTCATCAGGTTGTTGTGAAAATAAAACTGATTAAGATATATTAAGTGGATGTCATACAGTAGGCATTCAATAAAAGTTAATTCTGAGACTGTATTCCTATTTCTCATTAATGTTTAGATAGTATCATCGAGAAAGAATGAAATTCTATGGATGAATATTTAATCATGCCCTAAAAACTCTTTTCTGTAGGATAAGCTGAAGTGAGTAGAGTCAGAACATTGGTCCTAGCAGTGTGTCTGTCTCCAGTGGGTAATTTAACCTTGAGCAAACCTCTTACACTGTCAGCTGATTTCCTTATTTATCTCCAAGCCTAGAATTTTATCTTTCCAGGCCCCAGAAACTCTCCTGTTAAAAGGAGATACCTCATACTTGCCATAATGTAATATTTCTTTTATTTGACTTGATTTTATTATTGAATGATTTAGTTTTAATTTTTATCTAGGTCGAACATGTAAGTTTAAAAGACTAGTAATTGTATGAGTCTCATAATGGAAAAGTTATAGTCCCTTCTCCATAAGTACCCCCAATTTCAGTCAACCACGTTCAGTACTTTTAACTGTTTCTTTAGGAATTTACTTCCACATACCTAAATAACATCCTTACACTACAATTCTTGATTGTCTTTTAAGTTTTAGTTATTATTTATTGACTTCCCACTATGGGAAAGAAGGACTTAATACTCCTGTTGTAAACAAACACACACAGACACACACACCCCTCCTCTTTCATCCTTCCTAGGTAGTAGATCATAAATTTTGGTTAGATATTCAAATCTTTTTTTTTTTTTTTTAGGAAGATTAGCCCTGAGCTAACATCTGCTGCCAATCCTCCTCTTTTTGCTGCGGAAGACTGGCCCTGAGCTAACATCTGTGCCCATCTTCCTCTACTGTGTATGTGGGACGCCTGCCACAGCATGGCTTGCCAAGCGGTGCCATGTCTGCACCCAGGATCCCAACCCATGAACTCCAGGCCACCAAAGCGGAACATGCAAACTTAACTGCTGTGCCACTGGGCCGGCCCCCTGATATTCAAATTTTACATTGTTATTCACAGTTAAGTCAGATCCTGAATGTGACTACAAACAATTGCATTCCTTTCCTTCTACAACTTTTCTGTTTCCCTGAAGGTAAGAATTTCATTGCTTTTCTGTTTGCTTAGTTTTCTTCCTAGTATCATTAATTCATCCCAAAATCTTTACAGAAAGTATAAATATTCTTTAGCTGTGTTTAAACACATCTGTAATCTCTCCATTTATGGAAGACATTTCTCTAGGAGTCCTTCATCCTCTTGTTCCAACTGGACCAGATGCTCCCTAGATCTACTGCGTAGTGGAATTCCTGGGATCTTATCTCCTTTCACCATCCTCCTGGGATGCTCTGCCCCTCACTCTGGTAATGCACTCTCTGTTTCCTGGATTCCACGTCTTCGTTCCACTTGTTTTACTCCCTCATTTTGGAGAAGCACATTCTTCAGGAGTGTTTTCTAAAAAGGGAAGAATGGCTTTTGTTTTTGAGACATTGCATATCTGAAAATCTCTTTATTCCACTCTTACATCTGATTGGTAGTTTGACTTGGTGCAGAGTTACAGATCAGAAATATTTCTTTCCCCAAATTTTAAAGCATTGTTCCATTGTCTTCCAGCTCCCAGTGTCACTGTTACAGTCAGGTGTTACTATGATTTTCAATAATTCCTAGGTGAACTATTTTTTGTTTTATTTCATTTTTTTAAAATCATTGTAAACTTGAAATATTTTCTCTTTAACTCTAATGTCTTGAAATTTTATAGTTATATGTCGTGGTGTAGGTCTATTTTCAACCTATGAAAATAGGTTGTCGGTGGACCATTTCAAACTGTATTCCTAGCTAAATAATATTTTCTAATATGCTGCCCAGTCACAAGTTTAAAAGTCACTTTCAGATTTGTTTTATTTCTTATTAGAATTACTGTTTGACATTATTTTAAGTGGATGAAGAGGCTAGAGTTCAGAGAATAGGAAAGGCATTTCTCAGTAAATATTGAGATATTGAATTTTCTGTGACAAGTTTCTTCAACCTCTTATAAAACAAGGTCTTTACTAGCTATGAGGGATAAAGACAATAAAATTCCCTGGCTTAGGTCATGTAATGGATAAGGGCTATCCTGTTTTCTAACACAGATACATAAAGAGGAAATTCCTTTTCAACTAAACAAAATGGAGGACACGCATGAATAGTTTAAATGTTTCCCAAGTGAGAACAATATGTCCAGTAACAGAGCGTCATGGGATTTATTTCTCAATTCCTTAGTACAATATTCCATTTTAGCAATGAATAGGCATCATTCACTCTAAGACAGAGGAACGGTTAGATTTGCATTTGGAATTGTAAATGTAATTTGGCTGGGGTGTGCATTAACATAACTTTTGGAAAAAATGTTGATATTTACTTTACAAATGACTTTTTAATGCCAGTTTTCATCATTCTTTCTGTCTGGAACTGTAAAAGGAAAAAGTCTTTCTAATACAATGAAAAAGTTGAGTTAAAGATTAGTACATCTAACATATGCTCTCACTAATTATGCTTATGAGGTCAGTTGTTCTATGGAAACTCAACCTCATTTATTGGACATCTTTAGGAAATCATCAGTTCCATGAAGAAATGTATACACACACCTTTAGTTTCATTTTACCTAGTTTTAATTAAAATCTTCCTCAAAGATATTATTTACTTGGCTAACTTAACCCAGAACCACACTTTTAACAGATTTTCCTGAATATTTATTTATTCCTTCATTTACTTAGTCCACAAGTGTTATGTAAATTTTTCTTGGTGGCTCAGGATCATCATCTACATTATTGATTATGTTAAACTTCAAGACAGTTTTGCCCTCAGGCACCGTGGAGCTGCGTAGGACAGTTGGCCCTAAATATAATGCTTTGAGAAAATTATGCTTTGTGAGAAAAAGTTCCTTGTGACTCAGTAAAGAAAAACAAAACAACCAAATAGAAATAAAAATGAATAGGCATTTCACAGAAAAGGAATAATAAATGGCTCATAAACATAGGAAAAGATTCTCAACTTCTTGGTGACCAGAGAATTACAAATTAAAACCACAATGAGTTGCCACCATATACCAGCACTCTAGGAAGTCTGACAAAACCAAACGTTATGGAGGATATGCAGCTACAGAATTCTTTTATACTGCTAGTAGGAGTCTAAATTTGACATTACCCAATGAAGTTGAATATGCACGTCCCTACTACCCAATAATTCCATTCCCAGGTGTGAAATGACTAACAAATTATCCAAAGAGTATTTACACGGGATGGGGGAAAGTAGAGAGTATGATCACACAGGACACAGAGAGGGATTCAAAGGAATGGTAATGTTCTAGTTCTTCAGTCTCATTTCATTTGACCAATGTTTATTAAATGTCTACTTTGTGTCAAGCACTGCTACAAGTACATCAGGTACAAGAAAAACAAAACAAAGACTCTTGGCCTCATGGAGAATATGTTCTACAAGGAAAGACAAAAAAGTAAACAACAAATGTAACAAATTATTATTGTGTTAGAAGGTGATAAGTTCTATGAAAAAAATAAGAAGGTGAGCAAGTTAAGGCAGATGAGAGTGGATTTATGGGTTGCGGCATTAAATAGGATGATAAGGGTAGGCTTCACTGAGAAGGTGAATTTGAGCCAAGACTTGAAGGGAATAAGGGAGTAGCCACATAGATATCTAGGGGAGTAGTATTTTAAGCAAAGATGCAATGGTCTGAAGATGGCAGTGTGCTTAGTGTCTTTGGGGAGAAATGGGAAGGGCACTGCAGCTGAAAAAGAATAAGAAATATGGTGAGAGAGGTAGAGGTGTCAGTAGGGCCTTACAATATAGGGCATTATATGCTGGGTCAGGCATTGGCAAACTTTTTCTGTAAAGGGCAAGATTGTAAATATTTTAGGGTTTATGGGCCATAGGGTCTCCATTGCAAATACTCAACTCTGCTGTTGTAACAGGAAAGCAGCCATGGGTAATATGTTATGAATGGACATGGTTGTGCTCCAATAAAATGTTACAAAAATAGATGGTGAGTGGATTGACCTGCGGGCTGCTGTTTGCCAAGCCTGTGCTAGGCGACATGGGGAGCCATTGTAAGTTTTGAGCAGAAAAGCAGCACGTTCTGACTTAGTCATTTAAAAGGACAATTCTGGCTGTTGTGTTGAGTGTAGATTGTAGAGGGTGCCGAAGAAGAAGGGAGTTCTTCTCTTATAGTAATCAGGCAAGAAATGAGAGTGGCTTGAATCTTGATGGCACAATTGGGGTAGAGAGAAGGGATCCATTTCTCCGCTTTTGAAAGTAGAGGTAACTGGATTTGCTGACAGAGTGAGTGGATGTGGGTATGAGAGCCAAGGATGACTGTAAAGCTTTTGCCCTGAGCATCATTTAAAGAGAGGAATGTGTTTTCTGGTTACACATCACTTTCAAAATTGTATATTATATTTTATACACTTTTATTTCTGGTATATTTAACAATTTTTTTAAGAGAACATGTTCCGTCCAAAGTCTGGTGTTTAATTCAGCAGCCCGACTAACCAAATTTTACCTTCTTATCCTATTTCACTAAACAGAAAATTCTGTTTTCCCTCCTTCCTATTGCATTTTCCCCCAAGGATAAGAGCTGTCCCAAATAGCACAAAGTGAGTAGACAGACTTGGGAGAAAAAGAATCAAAATGTCTAGAATAAATGGAAACTGAAGATTCAAGAACAGAAGTCTTTCCTTAGCATTTAGATTTTTTCCCCCACCATTCTCCTGAAATTAGTCATATGTAAGGGGACATCAGCAGCTACAGGAAAGGAGAGAAGAGAAGGAAAGTTGAAGGAAGGGTAAGAAGGAGAGAGAAAGGGATGGAGAGAAGGAAAATGCAAAGCACTGCTGGCTCTGCTGAGACGACGCCAAAGCAAAAGCTATCATTGATGAGGAGAAATTTTCTGTTAGATAAATTTCATTTCTCCAGGGTTACTAAAAGGGCAAGAGAGAAGCTTAAGAAAGGGAAGAAAAACAAGATCTATCCCTGGGACCCTATGCTGAAGTTCCTGTAGAGTATTCAATTGTGCTTTTGACAATGATGGTGAATCAATTTATAGTGAAATGATGTCGGAGAGAGAGGAAAAGAATTGGGGTTTTCAATATCATTCAAAAGAAACAGAAGAGAACAATGTGCTTTACGGAAGTTCAAAAGATCTTGGAATTCTAAAGAAAGGAAACCACGGTTAGGAATGAAAATGACTCTTGCCCCCATTGGAATTTATAATTTAGAGGGAGAAGACAAATACATACAAAAGCAAAGAAGCGAAGAGGTGGGTGGGAATATGGTACTACCCAGGCAGTCCGTTCAAATTGGAGCACTGGAGCTCTGCTGTGGGCTGTCTCTAAATTTCAGCACCTCTTGAGGTTCCTGAGGCCGAGGGCAGAGAGAATGTTTACGAACTATTTCTGGTCTAGAGCAGGCCTTCCAGCCTCCTCCCACGTTTCATCTGATAAGTCACCCTCATCCAATCTTAACATCTATAATGTTCTGAGAGTCAAAGCTTGCCCTGGGCTGAGATTCCAGACCAGACCTAGGTCTGAGAGGAAATAAAAATGTCTTTCCCTGACACATCTGAGACAAGGAGAGATGCCAAGGTGGAGGATTCAAACTAAGCCAGAAAACACACGGGGAAACCCAGAGAAGAAAGCCTCCAAGGACATGTGAGTCAGAGTCATAATCTGGGGTACAGGGCAAGTACAGAGAGAGCCAATAGTTCAACACTGGATTGAGGAGAGCAGGCACAATTAGACCAAGATCAAAAGGGAGGTGACAGTGGGAGCTGAGAGACTGTTGAACATCTGCTAGTATTTGCAGTTTGATTTTATGGTTTCGTGTGGGTGTGTTAGCCTGGCTTAAAAGTATCAGGGGTGGGGCAGCCACTTGGCACAGAGTGGAACCACATGGACCTCCAGTGGTAGAGTTGAGAGATGAGGCTGGAAAAGGACTTATGGGACTACTCACTCCTTGGGACTGTTCACCAGAAGCAGGTGAAGACATTTTAAAACAGAAAATGTAAGGAAAAAAGGAGTATTTGGTGTAACTTATGAATGTGGGCCCTGATGTTGTGTTTGAACTACATAGCTTAATAGTTCCACTTAATAGCTATGTGACTTTGTGCAAATAATGTAAAACTTCTGAGTCTTAAATTCCTCATCTTTAAGGTTGAGCTTACAATACCCAACCTACATTTATTGATATTATTACTTATAATAATAATATTACATATAAATATATATGAAGTATATATATGAATTATATACATAATTATATATAAATGAATTGACTTGCATGGTACTTGGTGTATAATAGGTGTTCAATAATTGGTAGTTCCCTTCTTTCTCTCTTTTTATTATAATGTTCCTTGACAAATTATTGGATTAGTCAGTAACTGATTATTTATTGAGAGGTATTATTTGCATAAAAATGTAATATAAACTGTGGGCTTCAGTTAATAATAATGTATTAATATTAGTTAATCAATTGTAACAAATGTATCACTAATGCAAGATGTTAATAATAGGAGAAATTGTATGTAGGGGGAAAAGGAGGTGTATGGGAACTCTCTTTACTTTCCACTCAATTTTTCTGTAAACCTAAAACTTCTGTAAAATAATAAAGCCTATTAATTTTTAAAAAATGTATGAGGCAGTACAGGTGAAGATAAAGAAGTAAAAGATATGGTCTCTGGTCTCTAGAATTTTACAATTTAGTTGAAAATACAGATATACAAAAAGGAAGAGCCCATTTATGGGGGCAAGGCATACCTTTTTAAGAGGTTAAACCAGGGTCTTTCAGCAGCAGCACTATTGACACTTTGGACCAGATAATTCTTTGTTGTCAGGATTGTCTGAATGCACTGTAGGAGGTTTATCAACATGTCTCCAGATTTTGCCATGTGTCCCCTGGGAGGTAAAATTGCTCCTGGATGAGAATCACTTAGTTATACAAGAAATCCTCTTTTTCACCCCCACCTCCCATTGATCCGACAGCAAGTCCGATAGTGTCTCACTCTTGCATACCTTGGATCTTATTTTGTACCATAAGATATGCCCTGAGATATGCCCTCTACACCTACAAAGCCACCATCATCTCCTCTCTAGACCACAGCAATCAACAGCTAAATCACCCAACCTGACACCCCTGCTTCTACACCATCTCCTTCAATTCATCCTCCTCACTGGACGCAGTGGTCACTCAAAAACATAAATCCAAAGCATATCACCTCCCTGTTTAAAATGCTCTTGTACAGAGATTCTTGACTAGGTGGTGCATTGGATTCATAAGGAAGCCTAAAAACAAATGCTGATGTCTGTGTGCCAGTCCCCAAAATTCTGATGTAGTTGGGCATCAGGATATTTTTCTGAGTTTTAATCTTGATATTTTACACTGACCTATTTTTCAGTTCCTTAATTCTCTTTTCACCTATATCTAATCTACTATTAAATCTTGTATTGAATTTTTAATATCAGTTATAGTATCTTTCAGTTCTAGAGATTCCATTTGATTCTTCTCTATCTTTAATATCTTGAACATATTAATTATAAGATAATAGAGATATTAGAAAGGTATTTTACAATAGGTGAATCACCTATAGATTTGTTTTTATTTTCTTTTGTTTTCTTTTGATTTTTCATAATTGTGTTGCCTTTTCTTTTTTTTTACTAAGTGTCAGACATTATATATTAAAATTACAGAATCTCTGGTTTTAGGCTTTGTTAGGGCTGGTCTATTTCAGTTTTGCTGTCACTCCTGGGTATATCCTTTACCGATGAAGTGTAGCCCTTCTGTGGCTTAAGAAACTCCAAAGTGTTTACCTCAGTCTCAGCATCTTGGTGGAGAATTCCAACCTCCCTCTCACCAGCACTGTGTGGCTGCTGAAGTTTCTGCTCAGCAATTCAGCCTTCATCTCCTGGTTGCTGAGTTTCTTGGAGCCTTGCCCTGTACATGCAGAGCTTAGCAGTTATCCAATACTTTGAGGGGAAATTGCACAAGACTTTTAGATGTGCTTTCCTGCAGTTCTCACCTCTCTGGGATTTTCCTTTCAAGGAAAAAAGCCAGCATGAATACAGGCCTAGCTTCCCTTCTCTCAGGCATCAGAGTCCCTGAAGTCCTACCAGAGTTGGTTGCTCTCCAGTGACTTCACACAGTTGTTTTGTGTACTTTGTTTAGCTTTTAAGGTTATTTTCAATGGAAGAATTACACCAGTGCAAGCTCCTCTATCATGTGTGGCACCAGAAATCTTGGCATTGGGATTTTTTTTAAAGCTTTCCAGGGGATTCTAAAGTATAGCCAAGATTGAGAACCACTGCTGGTGGTTTACAATTCTATTTAGATTTAACAATTTATAACAATTTGCCTCAGCCTATAAACTCTGAAAACCTCAGGGACTTCTCTGCCTTATTCACTGCTATATCCATATCATCTAGAACAGTATCTAGCACATAGTCAGTTTAACTGATCAATCAACAGTATAAATATTAATATAAAAGCTATAACAAAGAAATACCCCCATAAGGCTATCAGCTGACTCAGAAACCTTACAGGCTAGACGGGAGTGGCACAATATATTTAAAGTGCTGAAAAGAAAAAGCCTACAGCCAAGAATACTCTACCCAGCAAGGTCATCATTCAGAATAGAAGGAGAGATAAAGAGTTTCTCAGACAAGCAAAAACTAAAGGAGTTTATCACCAATAAACCAGCCTTGCAAGAAATGTTAAAGGGACTTATTTAAGTGGAGAAGAAGAGTCCACAAGAAGGAATAAGAAAATGATTTAAAAAACTAAAATAAAATCACTGGTAAAGGCAAATATACAGTAAAGGTAGCAGATCAAGAATGTATGAAGCTAATATGAAGGTCAAAAGACAAAAGCACTAAACTTATCTATTTCCATGATAAGAGGTAATGGATACCCACACACACAAAAGAGGTAAATAGGATATCAAAATCATAAAACATGGGAGGAAAGGAGTAAAAGAGTAGAGCTTTTAGCAAGAGATCAAATTTAAGAGACCACCAAGTTAATGCAGATTGCTATTTACATAGACTATTATATATGAACCTCATGATAATCAGAAACCAGAAACCTGTAATATGTATAGAAGAAGTCAAGAGAAAGGAACCCAAACATAATACTAAAGAAAGCCATCAAACTACAAGCAAAGAGAGCAAGATAAGAAGACAGGAACAGAGAAGAACTACTAAAACATCCCGAAAAAATGTAACAAAATGGCAATAAGCAATACTTACCAATAGCTACTTTAAATTTCAATGGACTAAATGCTACAACCAAAAGACAAGGTGTCTTATTGAATGAAAAATCAAGACCCACACATATGCTGCACACAAGAGACACTTCAGGCCCAAAATCACTCATGAGCTGAAAGTGAAGGGATAGAAAAAAATACTCCAAGAAAATAACAAAGAAAAGAAAGCTGGGGTAGCAATACTTATATCAGACAACAAGCATTTTAAAACAAGAACTGTAACAAGAGACAAAAGAAGGCACTACACAATGATAAAGGGAGCAACCCAACAAAAGGATATAACACTTGTTTATATCTATGCACAAGCATAGGAGCACCTAAATATATAAAGCAATTATTAACAGACATAAAAGGAGAAATAGATAGCAACACAATAATAGTAGGGGACTTTAACACTCCACTTACACTAATGAATAGATCATCCAAACAGAAGATCAATAAGGAAACATTGGCCTTAAATAACACATTAGACCAGATGGACTTAGTAGATATATACAGAACATTCCATCCAAAAACCCAGAATACACATTCTTTTCAAATGCACATGGGACATTCTCCAAGATAGATCACATATTGGGCCACTAAACAAGTGTCAATAAATTTAAGATGATTGAAATAATGCCAAGCATCTTTTCTAACCACAAATGTATGAAACAAGAAATCAACTATGGGAAGAAAACTGGAAAAACCACAGATTAAACAAAATGCTACTGAACAATTATTGGGTCAATGAAGAAATCAAAGGAGAAGTCAGAAAAATACATGGAGACAAATGAAAATGAAAATATGACATGCTAAAATTTATGGGATACAGAAAAAGCCACAGCAGTACTAAGAGGGAAGCTTATAGCCTACAGGCCTACCTCAACAAACAAGAAAAATCTCAAATAAACAATCTAACAGTGCACCTAAAGGAAATAGAAAAAGAAAAACGAGCAAAGCCCAAAATCGGTAGAAGAAAGGAAATAGTAAAAATCAGAGTAGAAATAAATGAAATAGTGACTAAAACATCAATAGAAAAAAATCAATGAAGTGAAAAGCTGGTTCTTTGAAAAAATG
The DNA here is from genome assembly GCF_037783145.1 of Equus przewalskii. NCBI lineage: Eukaryota > Metazoa > Chordata > Mammalia > Perissodactyla > Equidae > Equus > Equus przewalskii. Next base: position 12,954,827 of record NC_091854.1, read on the forward strand.
AAGAAAATTGACAAACTTTTAGCTAGATTCACCAAGAAAAAAGAGAAAATTTTCAAATTAGTAAAATCAGAAATGAAAGAGTTGAAATTACAATGGACATCTCAGAAATACAAAAGATTATAAGAGAATACTGTGAAAAGCTATATGCCAACAAACTGGATAATCTAGAAGAAATGGATAAATTCTTATACTCATACAACTTTCCAAAACTGAATCATGAAGAAATAGAGAATTTGAATAGACCAATCACCAGTAAGGGGATCGAAATAGTAATCAAAAGCCTCCCAAAAAATAAAAGTCCAGGGCCAGATGGCTTCTCTGGTGAATTCTACCAAACATTCAAAGACTTAATACCTATCCTTCTCAAACTCTTCCAAAAAATTGAATAGGAGGAGAATCTTTCTAACTCATTCTACAAGGCCAACATTACTCTGATAGCAAACCAGACAAGGACAACACAAAAAAGAACATTACAGGCTAATATCACTGATGAACATCAATGCAAAAATCCTCAGCAAAATAATAGCAAATCAAATACAATAATACGTTAAAAACAATCATACACTCCATGGGTTTTATTCCAGGAATACAGGGCTGATTCAACATCTGCAAATCAATCAACATGATACACCATACTAACAAAATGAAGAATAAAAATCATGCAATCATCTCAACAGATGCAGAGGAAGCATTTGACAAGATACAGCACCCATTTATGATAAAAACTCTGAATAAAATGGGTATTGAAGGAAAGTACCTCAACATAGTAAAGGCCATATATGACAAACCCACAGTCAACATCCTATTGAGCAGGGAAAAACTGAAAGCCATCCCTTTAAGAACAGGAAGCAGACAAGGATGCCCACCGTCACCACTCTTATTTAACATAGTATTGGAAGTCCTAGCCAGAGCAATCAGGTAAGAAAAAGAAATAAAAGGGGTCCAAATTGGAAAGGAAGAAGTGAAACTGTCACTCTTTGCAGATGACATGATTTTATATATATAAACCCTAAAGAATCCACCAAAAACTTTTAGAAATAATAAATGAATCCAGTAAAGTTGCAGGATACAAAATCAACATACGAAAATCAGTTGCTTTTCTATACACTAACAATGAAGTAGCAGAAAGAGAAACTAAGAATACAATCCCATTTACCCTTGCAATAAAAAGAATAAAATACCTAGGAATAAATTTAACCAAATAGTGAAAGACCTGTACACTGAAAGCTATAAAACCTTGTTGAAAGAAATTGAAGAAGACACAAAGAAATGGAAGGATATTCCATGCTCTCGGATTGGAAGAATTAACATAGTTAAAATGTGCATACCTCCTAAAGCAATCTACAGATTCAATGCAATCCCTATTAAAATTCTAATGACATTCTTCACAGAAATAGAAGAAAGAATCCTAAAATTTATATGGAACAACAAAAGACCCTGAATACCTAAAAAAACGCTGAGTAAAAAGAACAAAGTTGGAGGTATCATACTCCCTGATTTCAAAGTATACTACAAATCTATAGTAACCAAAACAGCATAGCACTGGCACAAAAACAGACACACAGATAAATGGAACAGAATTGAGAGCCCAGAAATAAACCCATATGTCTATGGACAGCTAATTTTCGACAAGGGAGCCAAGAACATACAATGGAGAAAAGAAAGCCTCTTCAACAAGTGGTGTTGGAAAAACTGGTCAGCCACATGCAAAAGAATGAAAATAGACCATTATCTTACACCATGTACAAAAATTAACTCAAAATGGATTAAAGACTTGAATGTAAGACCTGAAACCCTAAAATTCCTAGAAGAAAACATAGGCTCCTCAATATCGAGCTTAGCAGCATATTTACAAATGCCATGTCTGACCTGGCAAGGGAAAAAAAAGAAAAACTAAACAAATGGGACTACATCAAGCTAAAAGCCTTCTGCACAACAAAGGAAACCATCAACAAAATGAAAAGACAACCTAACAATTGGGAGAAGATATTTGCAAACCATATATCAGATAAGGGGTTAATATCCAGAATATATTAAGAACACATGCATCTCAACAATAAAAAACAACCCAATTAAAAAATGGGCAAAAGATCTGATCAGACTTTTTTCCAAAGAAGATATACAGATGGCCAAAGGCACAGGAAAGGATGTTCACCATCATTAACTAGCAGAGAAATGCAAATCAAAACTACAGTGAGATATCACTTCACTCCCATCAGAATGGCTATAATTAACAAGAAAGGAAACAAGTGTGGAAAGGATGTGGCAACAAGGGAACTCTCATACACTGCTGGTGGGAGTGCAAAGTGGTACAGCCACTATCGAAAACAATGTGGAGATTCCTCAAAAAATTAAGAATAGAGTGACCATATGATCCACCTATTTCACTGCTAGTATTTATCCAAAGATCATGAAAACATGAATGCTTAAAGACATATGCACCCCTATGTTCCTTGCTGCATTATTCACAATAGCCAAGAGTTGGAAGCAATCTAAATGCCCATCAAGGGACAAATAGATAAAGAAAATTTGGTATTTCTACACAATGGAATACTACTCAGCCATAAAAAAAGATGAAACCTTGCCATTGCAACAACATGGAGGGACCTTGAGGGTATAATGCTGAGTGTAATAAGTCTGACGAGAATGTGAAATACTGTATGATCTCAGTCGTAAATAGAAAATAAAAACAATAATAACAAACATACACATAGATACAGATATTAGATTGGTGGTTACCACAAGGGAATGGGGAGGGAGGAGGGCGAAAGGGCAGTGAGCACATGTGTACAGTGATGGATGGTAATTAGTCTTTGGGTGGTGAACGTGATGTAGTCTGCACAGAAATCAAAATATAATGATATACACCTGAGATTTATGTAATGTTATAAACCAGTGTTATCTGAACGAAAAAAAAAGGATAAGTAAAATCAAGCAAAAGAACAAATGAGGGACCTAAAGAATGCAAACAGTAATATTTTACAGAAATGAAAAAAGGACTATAGCCTATTAATAAAAAGCTTTCCAACAAAAAAAAATAACTTAATATCACATCTCTCTGTATGAGTCTAAGCTTTGGGGTATTTATCTAACTGAACTGGTTTTAAATGGAAACTGAGGTCAATGGAGTATGAAGGATGGCTTTGACGATGTCATAAAATGTGTGGGTCAGTGTTAAACACTTCACTTCTTTGGTCAATGATCTCAGAGTGACCCTGCAAAAAAATGACTTCAGCTGACGTGAGATAATAGAAAATATACATCGGCATCTACCCTCAGTTCCTGGCACAGAGCTCCTGAAATCATTGTAATTTCCTAAGTGATAAGAGCACTGGAGCATCTTGGTTTTAATATTTGGTCTTTGAGCCCAGTTCCTGACAAAGTGCTCCCGAAACCTCTGTAATTTCCTGAGTGACAGGATGTCTTTTGTCCTAAGGAGGTGACTCTGGATGGGTTCCTGGATGGCTCCTGGGTGAGGGCTGGTCCTCAAAAAGACCAAGCCATGATTAAAAGCTTGGAATTTTTAGCTCCATCCTCCATTCTCTTGAGAAGAGAGAAGGGCTGAAAATCCAGTTAATAATACATCATTCCTAAATAATAGCACCTCCATACGAATCCCAAAAATATGAGGTTTGGAGAGCTTCCAGGTTGGCGAACACATCCACACCAGGAAGATGACATACTCCAACTCCACAGAGACAGAAGCTCCAGTGCTCAGGACTCTCTCAGACCTTGCCCTATGTATCTCTTCACCTGGTTGTTCATCTGTATCCTTTATCATATCCCTTAATAAACTGATAAACATAATTAGGTGTTTCCCTGAGTTTTGTGAGCCATTTCTAGGAAATTAATCAAACACGAGGAGGGGAGGCCAGCCCCGTGGCCAAGTGGTTATGTTCACCCACTCCCCTTGGGCGGCCCGGGGTTTTGCTGGTTTGGATCCTGGGTGTGGACATGACACTGCTCATCAGGCCATGCTGGGGGGGCATCCCACATGCCACAACTAGAAGGACCCACAACTAAAATATACAACTATGTAGTGGGGGGCTTTGGGGAGAAAAAGGAAAAATAAAATCTTTTCTTTCTTTTTTTGAGGAAGATTAGCCCTGAGCTAACATCTGCCAATCCTCCTCTTTTTTCTGAGGAAGACTGACCCTGAGCTAACATCTGTGCCCATCTTCCTCTACTTTACATGTGGGGCGCCTACTACAGCATGGCTTGCCACGCGGTGCCATGTCTGCACCTGGCATCCGAACCGGCAAACTCGGGTCCGCCAAAGCAGAATGTGTGCACTTAACTGCTGCACCACCGGGCAGGCCCCAGAAAAATAAAATCTTAAAAAAAAAACCAAAACCAAAACAAAACATGAGGAGGGGGTCATGGGAACCTCTGATGTGTAGCCAAGTTAGACAGAAGTTGTGGGTAACCTGGGGACCTACTACTTGCAATTGGCATCTGAAGTGGGGTGGGAACAGTCTTGTGGGACTGAGCCCTTAACCTGTGGGATCTCACACTCTCTCCAGGTAGATAGTGTTAGAATTTAGTTAAATTGTAGGACACCATCAGCAAGTATTGTGGAGAATTGCTTGATACGGAAAAAACCTCCACGCATTTGGTGACCAGAAGTGTCAGAAGGGAAGTGTTTTGTGTGAAGGTAAAGGAGAAAGACACAGGAGGTAGACTGGACTGAGGTTTTTCCTTCACAGCTAAGAAGAGTCAGAAAACTCCAAAAAACATTGTTGGCAATTTAGAGTTAGAAATATTGCAGATTAGAGGAACCAGCTGGCCCAGCAGTTGAACTTGCTAAATGTGAACTCAAATCAAAGCCAGCTGAAACGGTAAGAACAAAACAAAACGGGGGGCTGACCCTGCACTGTAGTGGCTAAGTTTGGCACGCTCCACTTTGGCAGCTTGAGTTCGCAGGATCCAATCCCAGGCATGGACGTACACCACTCGTCAGCCATGCTGTGGCAGCAACCCACATATAAAGTGGAGGAAGACTGGCACAGATGTTAGCTCAGGGCTAATCTTCCTCAGAAAAACAAACAAAAAAACAAACAACACACAAAAATACTTGCTGTGAGCATCTTATAGTTTAAAAAGATTAAGAGAAGCCCAGGGCAGCATTCTGCTCTCTTACTGTAGGTCCTGCAACTTGAATTAACATTGACCTAAGAAAAAGAGGGAAAGCATATCCATCTCCAGATGTCTGAAGCTTGCATTAGCCCCATACACTTCTACATCCCTTCTTGGGTTCTTGCTTCTTGTCAACTGGAGGGTTTTTTCAGGTTGCTTCAGAACCTCAAAGTGACTAGTAACAGGTAAGACCTGTGAAATGCCTTGGTGGCACCTACTATTTCAGTTAAGGTTGTTCACATTCCTACAATATAAATCTCTCCTCCTTCTCCCTCTTTGAAAATTTTCATGATATCTGGTATGATCACTAACATACACATAGAAAACAATCTTAAAAGCTAGGATGGGACTGCCTTCCCCCTTGTAGAGCTGGTTATCAACAGCTCAAAGGTTAAACATTATAAACAGGAGTAAACACACCTGGTAGGTAACCTAGAATTGACAGTTTTAGAATCTCAACTGTGATATGTAGGGATTTAGTAAAATGAATAGTGAGACTATCTCACGTGGAACTCTGTTTTTCTGGGGTCCTTGGAGGGCGAGGAGAGTGAGGAACGAGAAAGGAGATTTCTGGTTGAAGCCCAGGGATGATCCAGCTCCCTACAACCCTCCTCCTTTTATGATGCTGACACTTCAAGACTTCTACCATGGCTATAGTCTATACGGGGTGTATGCCATTAAAACAAGAGCGATAGCCTCAAGAAAACACAATACCACCGAGCTGAACCCATTGCCTCTGACGGAACACTTGCATTAGTTTCCTAGGGCTACCATAACAAAGAACCATAAACTGAGTGGCTTTAAACAACAGAAATTTGTAGTCTCAAAGTTCTGGAGGCAAGGATTTCCAAAATCAGGTTGTGGGTAGGTCCATGTTCCCTCTGAAACCTGTAGGGGAATCCTTTCTAGCCTCTTCCTAGCTTCTGGTGGTTTGCTGGCATTTTTTGCATTCTTTGGTTTGCAGCTGCTTAATTCCAATATCTGCCTTTATTGTCACGTGGCATTCTCCCTGTGTGTCTCTGTCTTCACATGACCATCTTCTTATAAGGACACCAGTCATATTGGATTGGGGCCCACCCTTCTCAAGTATGGCCTCATCTTAACTAATTACATCTCTAATGACCTTATTTCCGAATAGGGTCACATTCTGAGGTACTGGGAGTTAGCACTTCAACATATTTTTTCTGGAGGGACACAATTCAACCCATAAGAACCCTCATGTGGGCAACCACAGTAATCACGCCAGAGATGAGAGGAAAGAAACTATCTCCTCTGTGATGGAACCTAGTTCTATGTTAATAATATTCTACTGGGATGGAGACACGTGGCTACATGAACTGTATCTCACTCATACTCCTCTATTCCCCACAATCGACTCTTCTCCATGTAATGGTGTACAAAAGAGACTACCACCCAATGGTGATAGAGCAAAGCTTTCTCAACTGAAAGAAAGCTTCTATTGATATCTATAGGGAGTTATTGACCCAGACTTAATGTCTGCTACCACTTCCAAGGACTCAGGCTTCAGGATGAAAATCTACTATTCTGAGTGAGCCCAACAGTGGAAATGAGAAAGTATGTCTTTTTTTATCTGCCTTTCCAATTTGTTTGCCAAGGTCGTGTCTCCCTGTGATAAAAGCCATTCACACTTCACATACCAGCCAGTTGACTATGGCTCTGAGGCTATTAGAAAGAGAGATGGGCAAGAAACTGCCAGATGTTTTTTTTCTGACTGTCTGGAAAAAAAGACCACTAAGGCCTTTCTTAGGAAGGAGTGTTTGTCCTCAGAACTCCCTCACACACCTTAGTCATTGGTGAATACTTGAAGTTTGAGGAGATGAGAAACAAACATCCAATTTATGGCACTGCTGTTAACCAGGATTTCCTCAAGGGCAACAGCCAGCTGGGAAAGAAATTGTTAGGAATGGCGGAAGAGGATATTTACATAACAGTAGTGCCTAATTTGCATATGTCGACTCAAATTATATTGGCTGTTAGAGGGCAGCTTTAGAAGTTAAAACTCTCCTTATTTCTACCCTGAAGCTTGGTAATTCAGCGTGATGCAGTAGAAAGAGCATCAGTTCAGGAATCAGAAAGACATACGTTTGAACCTCGGTACCTTGAATTCTGGTTTTCAACTTGGACAACTCCTGAGTCTCAGTTTCCACATTTGTAAAACGTGTAAGTCAAGTTTCTCAGGCTTCAACAGCCATGCTGTAGAGTTGTTAGGAGAGTGTGCTCTTGAAGCCCACAGTTCCTAATTCTGATTCTCTAGTCACATTCCTTAGGCTCACTAAGCCTCAGTTCCTTCGTCTTTAAAGTGGGGGAGGACAATAGAATCTATCTCATAGGTTGGAAGAGGTTGGAAGAGAAGGTGTTTTAGGCCCTCTATGAGTAAGAAAGTATAAATCATCCTCTTGTTGATATTTGTTCATTGACTAAATGAATTTATTGAAATAATTTTAAGCTGAGTGATAGCTTTGACTCTAAATATGAGTATAGATTTCCTTCATACGTGTAGCACGCATATAAGGTGTGCTACATAGAGAGCTATCCGTAGGTTAAAAATGCTGTAGAATCATTATATTCCAGGGAGAGAATAGGTGTTGGCTTTCTCTCTGCTTGCCTGCATTTTGTTTCTAGTTTTCCTGTGTCTCAGAGCTGTTGAATATGGGGCATGTCCTTGGAAGAGAGAACATAGTGACATTTGGAGTCTGTTAAACTCTCTATCCTGGGTAGGATTTTCTGGAGTCTAACCAAATGTCAAACATGACATAAATGATTTATCAGACATGACCAGTCCTTCCACCTCTCCTTTCCCCCACCCCTTCCCACCTCACCACACCCAATGACCAACCCAAGCTCAGTTTGGAAGGGGAACATGATCTAGATAAAGGCTGGTTTGGTCCTGGAGTTCCAAAGGACTGTTCCATGATCACTTCATCTGAAAGGCTTCCTGGACCATTCACAGGGTACTTAGGGGATGGAGTGAAGTTTTCAAACCCCAGAGTGCCTGTATGGGGTAGAGATGAACCCCTTCACAGGAGACTGTGAACTGAGACAATCCCACCTTGAAGCATTACAGTAAACTGCGCCACACAGCCCTCTTGCCTCTGGACTCCGCCTCCATGTTGGCCATCCATGACTTCCTAGCCTGCCTCCTCTTGCACTGCCTGGCCTGTGTTTCAGCCCTTGTGCTCAGAGGCACAAATGCCTCTTGTATAGAAAGCTGTAAAAAGGCAGCTCGGGTGTCACTTGTCATTATTTTCGCAAGGAGAATTCTGGCTCTCACAGAAGCCATGGGTTTGACAGTTTCCCAGGATTTCTCACAATCACTCTTTCTTCTTCTTGTACAGCTTAAAGCTACTCTGCTTTCTTTTCTGCCTTGCTGTTACACTCATTAGAAACTGTGTTGTCACAGTTGCTTTCTTTATTTTTGATATTTGCTTAAGCTAAAGTATCAGACTTGTTCTGGCATGGAGCTGGCCCAAATTAGAGAGAAAGCAACAGAGTGGTCAGGAATAAAATCCCAAATCTTCAAAACTCTGCTAATTTGCCAAGTTTAATATTTCTGTGGGAGTGAATGAGCAGGCTCCTCACTCACGAGTTTGGGAAGAAAGTTAATTTTCACCTCTGGATCTATGATCAGATTTCATTTGTCTAGTGTGTTTAATTTAACTAATGCCTACTGAACACCTACTGCACTGTGCCAGGTGCTGGGGATACAGTTAAACAAAGCATCATTTCTATCCTAGGGCTCACTACCCCCCAGACAATGAGTTGAGAAAATGCCAATTCAACCATGGGAAACCACACTCCCATGCCACGCTCACACTGTCTGATGAGCTGAATCTTCAGCATATGTAACTTAGAATATGCGCCATGTTCAGTCCTCCACCAGGAACTGCTGACCCTTTCAAGGTGGGAGCAAGACCTCCTGGGATTTCCCAGCATCTAGAACCGTACACATAGTGATAAGTCTACTGACACCTCTGTAGCACTTTGGAGTGTATAACATATTCCAATTATCCATAATGCGGTCAGGACAGATGTGATCATCCATCTTACAGATAACAAAATTAAGGCTCAGATAGGTCACGTGGTTCTCCCAAGGTCAGGCAACGAGGAAAGAAGTGACAGAGCTAGGACTAGAGCTACGGTTCTGACCATTTCTCCTCTGTTTTCCTTGCTACAACTTATTCGACCCAATAATCTGGTAATGATAATCTAAAGCTATTAATAATATTCTCATAAGTGTTTATGATGGGTAGACAGGGGAAAATACTACTTTAATCAATATCTTGCTACTGGTATACTGAAATAACATCTCTACCTCAAACCCTCTGTTTAGAACAAGGCAAGAAATAAAAGTAAAGAAGAAAAAAGAAAATATAAGATGATATAACTTTATGGTTAAGAATCCACTTTGCTCAAGTGGATGAATTTACTAAACTTCTATTTCTTTACTTGTCAAGTAGGAATGATATTAGTACCCATTTCAACAAATAGTAGGTGTAATTATTACTATCTTCGTTATAATTGCAATTATAAAACAAAGTAAAATCTCAAGCCACTCTGGCTACTTTGGAGGTCCCCCGAGCCTTCTGGAGAACACTAAAGTCAAGCCTGGAGTTTCTCGACCAGGCCCTGTCCTTGGCCCTTTTTGCTTTGGAAAGGTATTGCTTTTGAGGAATTTAGGAAAGAAGAGGAGGGTGGAGGTGAGGAAAGAAAAAGAAAATTAGCAATAGCTTTGCTTGATTGATCGGCTAATTTCCTTTAAAGACACTATCATCTCTAATGATGTCTCAGCACAATGACACGTTTGGATGTTTTCTCTGTGGAAGAAAATGGGTACCTTTCTACAGATTTGGATGCTGAGGTAGAGGCTGCAAACTGGCAGAGCTGGGAACTGCGACTTGATGACAGCGTCAGGAGCTGGGCCAGGAGTTCAAATTCAGTCCGGTCCAAGATCTCCCAGGACATGTGCTGCGAGTGACTCACTGCCTAAAACACAGATGTTAAATGGTAGGATCAGTGATTGACATGGAACATAACTCTTGGACTTCCGTGGAACCCACAGCTTAATAAGCCCATGCATATACCCTAAAGGAAGCTAAAGTTAGACAAAGCTAGATGGAAAGGCGTTCAAATTCATTGCCCTCTGAAATTATTTTGGACTGTGTAACTGAAATGTCAAAACACTGCAGGCCTTTTAAAAAGCAGTAACAAATTGTTTATGAATAGAGTCTGGATAAGTTATTTTGCATAGTTTTTCCCCATTAAGGGATCCAAACAAAGTGGAAGGGTTTTGATTCTTCTGATAAGTGTTTTTGACCTGCCCTGTGCAGAAGGGGTAGGGATACTGTGGTTTTGAAAGGGGCTGACCAAGGGCATTCACTTACATGCCACAGTTATGTTCTGGTTTGGTCCAGCAGTCTTTCCCCAAGGGGCCACCTACATATCAGAGGGTCAAAGTTTATTTTGGATTAAATAAAAATGAGGCATGTGAGAAGCTTACACATGTAAACTTTTTTATGCGGGAACCACAGTCTTTTCCATTTCCTCTTTAAAACTGAAGGCTGGGAAACTCATCAAGAAGACAAAGTCATTCATTTTAAACATGTTATATAACTCAGCATTGTGAGATCAGGAAATGAAATGGAAAAGCCATTTCTGCCATCAGGCTTGTAGCAGGCTGTGGTGGGGTTTTACTACTGACTCTGTGTTGTTGGGGACATTTAGCCTAACGTGGCTTTATATTCAAAACTTTAATCTGACCACTTGTACTTGCTGTGTCATATCTGGATATTAGCAAGGATGTTTCATAATCATTTGTAGAAATTCATAGCCTTAATCAGATTATAAAAATAGTCCAATCACTGATGTACATTATTCAGTGCTTGCAAAGCTATACACTCAATTATGCTAAAATGTTTTCCGAAGGAATCAAGCATATCCTGTTTTCCTGTTTCCTTTTCACTTCTATTACTTACAGAATCTAGAAACTTCCAGAAGTACTTTCATGCCATACAAGGAGATTACTTATGTGAAGAGGCATCCAGTCCAATTATCCCTAATCCAGTAAATTAGGAAGCTATTTCTTTTGTGCCTTATTATACGTACCCTATGGTGCAATGATGGATGCCTCATTTGTATAACTTGATGTATTCATTAGTTTGGCTTCAATTACATTTTACTGACTAAACTATACAAAAGTCATGCTCTTTCCACTTTTGTTTCTCATGTTTCCTATTGACCCTGCTCTTCCAACCCCCTTTGTGGGAGATGAAAGTCAAAATGCATACATATAGAATACAACATTGTTCCAATTTGTTTGAAACTTGAGTGAAAACATTCACTCTAGAGTTCACCATAAAGTGAAGCAAAATCCCGAAATAAGCTTTGGCATTGTAGTCATCAGGAAATTCCTATGGAAGAAAGTCTAATATCTGGGCCTATGAATAGGACACAGGCCGTCCCATAGAGGTTGAAGCAAGATTTCTGGAATACAGTAAATGGTCAATATGTGGTTTTATTATATTAAATAATTTTTTCTTTTTGGCAAGAACACTTAACATGAGATCTACCCCGTTAACAAATTTTTAAGTGCACAGTACAATATTGTTAACTATAAGCACAATGTTATACAGCAGATCTCGACAATTTATTCATCTTACATAACTGAAACGTTCATTGACCTGAACCATTGGTGTCACCTGGGAGATCTGACTGATTACAACAAAGGAAGCAGGTTTGGGGAAAATAAAATGCCTAAAAAAGAAATGTGGGACATTGTAGCATGTGTATGTTTGGCATCATCCCATGGGTTCACTTTGAAGAAAGGAAAAACAATAATTGAAAGAGAGAATTTCAGAAAGCTTTTCATTTGATAGTGAATGTGGACAAAACATATACAGAGATTTGGGTTGTAAGCATCTTTATCATCTTTCCTTAAAAATATTACATTCTTTCAAGAGTTAGCACATACTACTCCACTCTGAAGTAGATAAATATTATTCTTAGCTCCAAGACGTGTTATTCCCCAAAGTCAAACAGGAAGGAAGCGATCAATATGATAATAAAACTCAAGTTTCACTGCTCCATTTTCCTTGCCTTACTCCAGGAAATCTGTGTCTGGATGGGTCATTTTCAGATTTCTCTAAGTCTCTATCTTTTATGCTTTGCTTATGAAGAATTAGGCAGTACTAGTTAGGAAGAAATTCAGCACATCCAAAAATATAAAGGTTAGATAGTGGTGGTGAAGCAGTATTAATATTCATTAACTAGGTTCTATCTGAGGCTCAGTCCATCCCTTGACACGAATGAAGAAAATGTCTAGAAACTGTAGAGTACGTTCTATGTCCTTATGGCATAATTTTATAAGTTACTTAGAATTAGACTTTGGGAGAATCTACCTCTGTTGCTAGTGTTTTTGTTTTTAATTAAAGTATAATTTACATATGATAGTGAGGAAAATATAAATGTAGACCTCAAAGAATCATCACAAAATTAAAAACCATGTAATTAACATTCTGTTCAGGAAATAGAATATCATGATCTTCCCGGAAACCCATCTTGTGCTCTCTCCCAATCACCACCCCCTCTTTCCTCCTCTAAGGTAACCACTATCCTAAATACTAGCACTGTGGTTTAGTTTTTCCAGGTTTGAAACTTTACGTAAGTGGAAACACAGAGTCTATACTATTTTGTGACAGGGTTTTTCACTCAATATTATGGATATAAGATTCATCCATGCTGTTTCATGTAGCTGCATTTTTTTCATTTTCATTGCTATGTCATATTCCACTGTGTGAATACAGCAAATTTTTTTATTCTTTCTACTAATGATGGACATTTGGATTGTTTCTAATTTTTGGCTACTATGAAGAGTGCTGCTAATGAACATTCATAAACGTTTCATGGTAGACATGTGCATGCATTCTGTTTTGTATATATCTAGGAGTGGAATTGCAAGGTCATGGTGTATACCTATACTCAACATTAGCAGATAATGTTTAAAAGTCTTCTAAAGTGGTGATATCAATTTTTTGTCTTTGCTATTGTGCATAGAAATTTTTAAATTTCCATTTTTCGTTGGTTGCCAGAATATAAAAGTCAATTAAGTTTTCTTTTAAAGATTGGCACCTGGGCTAACATCTGTTGCCAATCTTCTCTTCTTCTCTTCTTCTCTTCTTCTTCCCCTCCTCCTCTTTCCCCTTCTCCTCCCCATCCCCTTCTTCCTCTTCTTCTTTTCCCTAAAGCCCCCCAGCACATAGCTGTATATCCTAGTTGCAGGTCCTTCTAGTCGTGCTGTGTGGGATGCCACCTCAGCATGGCCTGATGAGTGGTGCTAGGTCCGGACCCAGGATCTGAACTGGTGAAACTCTGGTCCACTGAAGCAGAGCATGTGAACTTAACCACTTGACCACAGGGCTGGCCCCAAATCAATTAATTTTAAAAATTTACTTTGTATCCAATGACCTTGCTAAGCTCACTTATTATTTGTAATAATTTATCTATAATTTTTTTTACCTTCTATATAAACAATCATATTGTCTTAAGAATAATGAGTTTTGTTTCTTCCTTTTCAATTGTATATTTTTTATTTGGTTTTCCTGCTTTGTTGAACTGGTTAGGAATACCTTATGTTCAGTAGTAGTGGAGAGTATACTTGCCTTCTTTGCAATCTCACAGAAAACAATTTCAACATTTCACCATTAATTGTGATGTTTGCAACAGGTTCCTTTGCAGATAGCCTTTTACCAAATTAGGACAGTTTCTTTCAATTTCTAGGAGTATTTATCATGAATGGATGTTAGATATTATCAAGAGATTTTCTACACATTACAGAGATAATCATGTGGGGGGTTTTTAGCCTTTTATTCTATTAATATGGTGAATGACATCAGTAATATGGTGAATGTTAAATAAATCTTATAATTCTATAAATATAATTTGGTCATGATGTATTATCCTTTTCATAGACTCTTGGATTCTGTATACCTAGCACTTCGTTTAGGATTTTTATCTCTAAGACATGAGTGAGATTGGTCTGTAAATTTTCTTTCTTGTAATGTCGCCATCAGGTTTTGGTGGCAAGTTTATGTTGGCCTCCCAGTAGATGATTCTCATGCTCCATCTGTCTTGAAGAAGTAAGTTATCTTGATGTAAGTGGTTCACATATCAAGGAACAACAGGACGCCTCTAGGAGCTAATGTTGGTGACAAGCTAGAAACTGAAGCTTCAGTCCAGCAGCTGCAAAGAAATGAATTCTACCAACAACCCGTGGAAACTTGGGAGTGGATCTTTCCCCAGTCAAACTTCCAGATGAGAACATAGGCCAGATGACACCTCGATTGCAGCCTTGTAAGACCTTGAGCAGAGAACACAGATAAATAGTCCCTGGACAATATCCCATAGAAACTATGAGATAATAAATATGTATTGTTTTAAGCTTCTAAGTTTGTGGTAATTTCTCACATAGCAATAGAAAACTAATACACTTTCTGTGTTTTTTGACATGGCCTTTCATTATTTGAGCACTTCTTTACTTTGTGGTCCAAGAAGATATTCCAGGCTCAGCTTATACTTTCTCTGAATAAGCCTGGAATTAACCATTTTTTCCAAGGAACTCTGGTTCCTTTTAGTGGAAAATGGAATTTAGAAAACAAGACCTGGGGGCCAGCCCGGTGACACGGCGGTTAAGTGCACACGTTCTGCTTTGGCAGCCCGGGGTTCGCCAGTTTGGATCCCGGGTGCAGACATGGCACCGCTTGGCAAGCCATGCTGTGGCAGGCGTCCCACACATAAAGTAGAGGAAGATGGGCATGGATGTTAGCTCAGGGTCAGTCTTCTTCAGCGAAAAGAGGAGGATTGGCAGCAGTTTGCTCAGGGCTAATCTTCCTTAAAAAAACAGACAAACATCAAAAAAAGAAAACAAGACCTGGGTGCTAGGTGTACTCAATATCATTGTGATGTCTTGTTCCTAGCCCTTCTCACTGTAAAGAACTGGGGAATGTGTGTGTGTGTGTGTGTCCATTCACATTTATAGCTATATTTCTGTATCAGTCTGCATATATTGGAAAACACAAGTTCACACTGAAAACCTCCCTTCTAATCCAGCACCAGAGGATTTATTCTAGTTTTCTTTCTTTGCATATTTTTAATTCTTTTCTCTGACAGAATAAACCTGGTTCCTATCATCTTCAATATGTTTACTTATTGGATAAATTCCTTCTACATGAAAACAATCTCCCATCATCTTCATCATTCTCCCTGACTTCGTAGATGCCTTCATCATCCTGCTCAGTCTCCATCAGTCAATGCTAAAGCTATGCCCCATCACCTTCAAAAACACCTACTTTGCTAGGCCCTACCTAATGGATTATGAACTAAATTATCAGAAAAGGAAGAGAGGTCTAGTTATTTTTTATTTCAGTGCCAGACATTGTATATGCAAAATTATAGAAATAATGTGAAGCCCAGGATGCTATTTTATTCCCTCGGAGGGTATTTACACTGTTATAGGCAACTAGGGACGCTATCAATGCTAGTTCACCTCAATAAAAGCTTGTAATTGAGATGATTTGAAAGTAGGTTTCCAACACTACAAAGACCTGTTTCTAGTTGACCCTTCCTCCTAGTTTCTAACAGAAAGCCTTTCCTTTTGGAACTCCTTGAACTTCAATTTTTATTCTCCTAACTCCATGAGGCTGGCAACAATTCTGCTCAGCTTCTCGCGTTCTCAGCAATCTGTCCAGAATTGGAAGAAACCCCTAGAGGAAAAAGGACCCCAAAGGTCAGGCTTTCTGATTTTATTTCTTCCAGATATTATCCTCATAATTCTTCACTACTATGTTTGCTCTCTGATGTATTCAAGCAACTTTTTAAAGGTATCCTAGTTATTATCACTAGGATGGCTGGTCCAAGTTATCTAGTCTGCCATTAGAGGGAAAAATATCCCCCAGTGGTAGCTTCTTATTTTTAAACTAACATATGGTCAATGCTTACTACATTCTTAGCACCACTTAAGCACTTCATATGCTTCATCTCATTTAATCTTTCCAACTATCTTATGAGTTAGGTACTATTATCATCCCATTTTACAGTTGGAGACCCAAAATTTAGTGAGGTTCAGTAGCTTGCCCAAGGTCATACAGCAGTAAGCAGAGGTCAACACAGGTCTGTCTGATTCCAAAGCCTAGCATTAAAACACTGAGCTGTACTGTTTCTCACATTTATCTTCATAGCCTAGACACAAAGCACCCTATATGGACAGTCTCACTTATTAGTCTATTCAAACAATTTTAAAAGGGAAGAAGAGAACAGAGACATTTTCTTTATTTGCTTAAATGACTGAGACAGGGCCAAAAACAGACTCAAGTGTGGGCCCAAAGTGCCACAATTATCTCTTCCTCTTATCCAAACAAGAACTGTGATGGTCTTAAATTAAAAGACTTAAATAGGGGGGAAAATGCGATCCTAAACTACCTTTATATACTTTGTGGCATAAATTAATTCCCAGTTCAGGAGCTTGAGTTCCTTTCTCCTGTGGTAGGAATCTGTCAGTTCACATAAAATTGTGCACCGTGACCGGATGTTATAGAGGCAGACAAGCAAGATGTGTCTCACTGATGCATCTGGACAGGAAACCTTAAATATGGTTTTCTTTTCTTAAAAAAAGAAATCCCAGCCACATATGTTTTTATTTTTCTTCTCAGCGTTTGGCGTATGAAAACATAGGGCATGTTATTGCAGGTAGCATTTCTCAGGAGAGTGGTAGCACTTTTAAAAAGATTTGAGGGGCCCTAAAATTCTTTCAGGGATAAAGATTCAGATATTTTAATCTCAGACGCTTTTCTAAAATATATTTATTTAAGTTGGCTAAATTTCCTTAAAAATTTTGAGAAGTTATTCCTCTTTCAGAAATAGTTTATACTTTCCAATCAGCATAATTTTACTACTGAGGCCATAAAGCTAGTCTTCTGGACTTCCAGTTTCTCTGTGGACGATTAGTTTTATTGTACCTCCTTGACTTTTTAATTGTAACATCTAGTCTTTCTGCAAAGAAGACAGAACTCTTTCTAAGATGATAACCATCCTTCCCTACAAGGTGTTTGTGAAGTTTGTAGGATAAAGGGCTGATGAATGCTCATTGATTCTTCCTTGTAGATTGAGGGATTAAATGCTGACCCAATTATAGCCAAATGCAGAGTAATAGGAAATGTCTCTTGGCATTCCAGGCTCTCTTTGCATTGCCCTTTTATCTATTTGGGCTCTCTCTCCCCCTCTCTCTTTTTTTTTGGCTCCAGCCAGCTGTTAATAATTTTCTAAAGTAGGTTCTCATTTGGTTGGTAACATTTGACCACGATCAAGCTATATTCTATCTAGACTTCAGCACTAGTAAGTAAATGGATGTAGAGGCACTCAACCATACAGTAGGAATCTCTTTTCTTTCTACTGGTTTAGATTCTCCTGGGAGAAGCAGCACCTTAAGTCATCAGCACTCTTGTAGAGCTGCTTTATTCAACTGAGCCTTGGCATATCAGGTCTAGACTGAGACAGGTGGGAGCTCTAGGTAAGACAGTAAGGGAGCACCCCATCAAACTAATATTTTTTAAGTATTTTTTCAATAATTACTTAATGGAGATGGTGAAAAAAATGGTTTCTAATAATGGAAATAGAATACAACTGACTTTATGCTTAAAATAAGGAATTTATAACATACACTTATTACACACAATTTTTTGAACTAGGCAACTTCTTAGGAGGCATGTTAAATTATTTAAAATGTGACTAACATAAATCCCAGTAAATGCATCAAGCTATGAATTACTCAGATTCAGAATTTCAGCTTCAAGGGCCTGAGAGACTGCTGGTCTCAGCTATAACTATACTAAACACTTGCTCGTATGTACCACAAAAGACTAAACTGAATTAGAGATAAAGTGTGGTCCCCCCCGCACCCCAATTTTGACCCAAAAGCACAATTTTCTTCAGCAGATTCCCATTTGGTAAGTTTAATTTATGTTTGACCAGATATGTTTGAAGTCATATAAAAATCTGACTCAACTGGCACTGGCTTTCCCATTTATCAAAGACAACGTTTTAATGATCCTTGTAAACTAGCAATCCTGGAAAATGCCTAGCTGGCTGGCTCCCTCCTTCAGCTCTGGGTATGTTATTATCAGTTATACTGAAGCCCGAATAAACTTATTTTGGGGAGGACAATTTTTTAATGATATTAAACTGTGTCATCTTTATAGGGACATAAGAGTAATTCCATTTTAGTTTTAATGCTAAGAATTACTTCTAAGCAACTGGTCAGTTTTTACCTTTGGAACACTATGAATTGGGCAACTGATTAAATTCTCTTTTAGTGCTTGTCACTTCAACATTGAGCAAAATTAACAACCTATTCATAGAAAACTCACAGGCCTTTATGGGTAGAAAGAAATCTTTCTAAAATTAATCTTATCCCTGGCTTCATTTCATGTTCCTACCATTGTTTTTCTTCCCTACTTTTACTTAAGCTATCTTACTTTATTTTAGGTATCCTCATAAGCTGCCCTTAAGCCTTTCTGGAATGAGAAGAGGTATATATAAGTAAGTCACCATAGTTCCTAACCTGGTAGAGACCTTGTTCATTCCGTTTGCAGAGAGAGAACAGAGTGCTGAGGGAATAGAACATTATTTTGTGCGAGTTGGAGGAAGGCTTCCAGGGGAGGGGGACAATAGTCTGGGATTCTGCTCAGAGAGGAAGGGGGCTCACTGAGCAGAGGGAGAAGGACTCTGAAATTGAAGCTGACACATCACAGATGACCACTTGACCTGTTTCACAGTTCTGCAGAGGATGGACCATTGGAGACAAACAGCCATCAGATACATTATTGCTGGAAATGCTTGTGAAATATTGTTGTATGCCTCAATTCTAGTAGCATCTACCCTTCTATTCATTTCCACTGCTCTCTAAGACATACGCCTGGGGTTAATTATATTGAATTGCCTCTAACATAACTGGCTCATGATCCTCCTTCTCTGATGTTTTCCTTTCCTCTGACAGAGTTGTCACTGCCTGTTCTGTCTCCCTGGTAAAAGCAGACTGAACCCAGTGTGGACCCCTGACCCAGATTCTCTCTCCTATGAGGGTGGAGATGGGACTTGAAGATGCTAGCTATACTCTATTCATTACTTGAGCAAAAATATGTGAGCTGAGAGTCCAGTTCTGCCATAGCTCTGCTTGTCCACAGAGCAGAGAAAAACTGATCTGCAGTGAGAGGCCAGACTAAGCAGGACACACAGAGGAGCAAGCACAGAATACCAGGAGTTCCGGAGCTGGGGCCTTCTCCTTCCCACCCCTCAGGAGGTCCAGCTATTCCTGGCTCGTGTTGCCTTGTTAGCAGTCTCCTCTTTCTGTGGCTGAGGTGGTTCAGGTAGCTGTCCACCACTCCGAGGTGAACCATCCCTCACTGAGGCATCAGGCTTGAAAAAATGTATCCAGTGTAAATCATCAAGGATATGCTTAGAGATTTAAATACAACACTCATCCATTCAACAGGTACTTGTTGAGGGCTACTCTGTTTTCCCTCACTTGGAATAAACCATTGAACCAGACATATCAAGTTGCCTACTGTCTAGTAGAGGACAAATCCATAGAGGAGGTTAAATGGCAATGTGGAAAAATGTTTACTGGCAGAGAAGTATGTTCATAATAAATTGTTAAGGGAATTTACAAGTATGCATAATACATTTATAAAACCATATGTGTGTATATATATTCAAATATATGTGTATGTACATATATGTAAATATATATTTTCTCTCTCAATCTGTACATACATACTTGGTATATTTACCACACATATATCATGTATGTGTACAGATTGAGAGAGAAAATGAAAATAATGTGAGGACTTGATGGATACCAAAATGTAAAAAGTGGTTGTCACTCTGGTGAGATAATCATGGGTGTTTTTTAATTGCCCTACTTTTTCCTGTCTGCATGTATTATTTTGAACAAACATTATAAATAACCTAGAATGTACTCTGGGAAGTTCTTCAAACATGTAGAATAATATGCATTTCACAAAATCTGCCTACATACATGCATCTTTGTAAACCACAGCAAAAAATAGAATCAGTAATTAACATTCAAATCTATATCCAATAAGAGGATGGGTTTTGGGAAACTTTGGAGAAACAGTACTGTAAAAATGCTCTTAAATGTAACATTTTTTCCAACTAAATGGCATTGTTAACAAATATAGATGAATTTTGTTTTGTTGTGTTATTCAACAAATATTGATTGAGTTTTTCCAAGGTGCCAGGCCCTGTTCTAGGCTCTAGAGGTATATCAGTGAATAAAACTGACAAACATCCCCGCTTTTGTGAAACTTACATTCTTTAAGTGGGAACCTTTTTAGAAAATAGAAAGTATCTCCTGAAGCATGGGAGATGCCGCTTTTAAGCATCAGGTCTCCTGCTCCATCCCTGTGTACATTGCTGTGTAAGCATCTCTCTGTCACAGGGAGTGTACAGATAAGTAAAGGAGCAAATTCACATTCAGGATAGGGATTCAGACGGGGGACGCAGAGGGGCAATGGGGTGCGTAAAAGGCAGACCCATCCTGGGCTGTACGCTATTTGGGGGTAGGTGATGGCAAGGCAGAATTGTTGCTAGTAGGAGACACTGTCTGAGCAAAGATCTGAAGGCTAAGTGGGAGTTATCCAGGTAAAGAGGCTGGAAGAAGAGCATTTCAGGAAGAGGAAGTAAGGGGAATTGGACAAGTGTCAGGGAATGCAAGTGGCTCAGTATAGCTGGACCTTACTTTGCAGAATTAGAAGTGGCAGGAAATGAGGTAAAAGGGGTAAGCAGAGGACATTTGATGTTTAAGAGGCAATGTTGTGTGGTAGTCAGGAGTGTGGCCTCCAAAGTCAGACTCTGTGACCTTTTAGCTGAATGATTCAGGGAAAATTATCTAACTGCTCTGTGGGTCAATTTCCTCACCTGTAAAATCAGTTAATGATATATAACTCATGGGGCTATTGTAAGGATTTCATAAAATGATATGTATAAAGTGCTTGGAATAGTAGGAGTTCAATAAATGTGAACTGTTGATTATGTCGTGGGGCCTTAGTATGCCATGATAGGAAACTTAATGCTCCTGTGGCATCCATACAGTTTCAAATTCAAGTCAACAGCTAAATAGTACTAGCCAAATAGGAGCCACTCTGAGGCTGGCAAAGCCCTAAGAGAAGGTTATACAAGTAGCCACATCGTGTTTGCCCAAAGTCATCTAAATTTGTGTTTTTATGTAAATAGAGTCAAATGTTCTGGTCTTGTTTCCCCACTGGGAGATAATTTTGTAAAAGTCATACCTATTTTGATAATTGACAACTGGCTAATTCATTGTATCAGTGAATAGTTTGTTGCTTATATAAAATCCTACATCATCTATTATTATGGTTTTGTTCTGAGAGATGAAGTAAACCAACAACTCTGATGTGTCACTGAGATCTGATTGGTAGAAATTACTTGTCGTCCAGTGAGTCCAGGAGTTAGTCAGTCATGTTCCTTGACAAGGATACAGGTTGTACCTAGATGCCCATCAAGGGACGAAATGATGAAAACATGGATGGACCTTGAGGGTATTATGCTAAGTGAAATAAGAGGGAGAAAGTCAAATACCCTATGATCTCACTCATAAATAGCAGATAAAAACAACAAGAAACAATCACGTAGAGACAGAGATTGGATTGGTGGTTACCAGAGGGGAAGGGGGAAGGAGAAGGGAGAAAGGGGTGATTAGGCACCTGTGTATGGTGATGGATTGTAATTAGTCTCTGGATGGTGAACATGATGCAATCTACACAAAAATCAAAATATATTGATGTACACCTGAAATTTATAGAACATTGTAAACCAATGTTACCTCAATAAAACAAAAAAAAGGTCTAGAACAGGATGCTAACAATGACAATGGCACAAGTAATTGAATCCAGGAAAGGCCAAATGATCGTGTTTACACAATGACAATAAATATCCCTTCCTGAGTTTAAAAAAAGAAGAAGAAGAAGAAGAAGAGACAAGAATACAGGTTGTAGTAACTCTCTTTGCAATGAAGTTATGTGCATTTCAAGTGGCTATAATAGCTTTTTTTAATTCTAAATAGATATTTGGCAATGGCCAGTTCAATGTATTTTGCTGATGAAACGTCCTCTTCTTCTAATGAAAGCTGAAAATATCTTAGTACATGCCCTATGACATGGTTAATGCAAACAGCATGTATCTGAATGATGTAGGAACATATTCACATGTAAGAGTGGAGCCATTCTCATCCATGGTCTTGTGAGGCTCCTCTATCTGTGAGGTTCTAGCTGGTTGGCTAGTTTCCTTCATGAGAGAGCCACCTCTCTATTTGCAGCAGGTACTAAATGTTGACCTGCAATATCCACTTTCCCTTTGAGTCTTAGCTGGGCATGTGGTTACCCAGTTAAAGACTATATTTCTCAGCCTCTCTTGCAGCTAAACGTGGCATAGACTTGTGGTGAGCAAGGCCACATCTGGAGAAAATTGGAGAAGCAAAGTTGATCTAGGTACTTTCTCAATTTTCAGTTTTTACATTTCTTGGCTCACCTCCTTCCTAGTCACCTCCAGACTCCTCATACCTTTCTATCACTCATGTACACTGCAGAATTTTCTCATTAGAGTTTCTCAGAACCTTTTTCCATGGTGTCTTCCTTCCCCACGTAAGGCCCGAGCTTTCAGATATTTTCAAATCTATTCCCCTAGCATCTGAATTTCACTTTCATCATTCACATTCATCATCATGCTGGCTAGCTAACTACTCAGTTGAAGAAACAAATCAGGGCCATGGGGACAATG
This sequence comes from Equus przewalskii, assembly GCF_037783145.1. NCBI lineage: Eukaryota > Metazoa > Chordata > Mammalia > Perissodactyla > Equidae > Equus > Equus przewalskii. Next base: position 12,977,846 of record NC_091854.1, read on the forward strand.
ACTCATAACAGCCTAAACCCTTCTCACATAATAGGGACCCTAGGGACTTCACGCCAAGAATCTAATGGGGAGGCGAAGAGGGGCTTTTGGGGTTTGCATAAGCAAGTTAAACGTAAGACCAAGTCTGGATGAAGAACTTAAATTTACATACTTTCAGAGAGTTTTCTTCCGTTTGAGCCAACATAGAAAATATGAATGAAGTGCAATTGTGAGGCAGGGGTTGAAGTTTTTTCGCTCTCATGAAAGCTCTAGTTCAACTCTCAGGACAGTTCAAACAAATGTGGGATTCATTTCTGGAAATGCTTTCTACACTCAACTGCTGCCTTTCTTACAAGTCTGGTAACCTGGGGAGTATAATCTAGATGGAAAGCCAAGGTCCCCATTACTTCTCTCTGTCTTAAACCCAGAGAAAATCCCAAGAGATCAGCCTCCCATTCCGCATCTTCCGGACCCTACATGACCCTTCTTAGAGTTCCAGAATCATAAATACTTCCTAAGGGAAAGTACCCCTTATGTCAAACGACAGAGATAGGAAGAGAACACAGAGAGGAGAAAGTGGCACAGGCACTTGTATCAGATTATGTAATAAAGGTGTGGACTTCTTTGAAATAGGGAATTGTAGTACACTTTGATAAATGCCACACTGCATTTACGCATTAATTGCCACTAAGCATAAGGTTTGGATGTTTTCACAGAGATGACTATTTTGCTGGAATTTGAAGGATGAATAGGAGTTTGCCAGTTTAAGCGGTAGGGAAATTCCAGATCCAGGAAAGTACACGAGCAAAAGTCCAGAGGTGTGAGCATGCATGGAGTGTTCAGGAAACAGCACAGAGTGGGGTGGGGCTGGAGCATAGGATACATAGGAAGAAATTAAATAAATAAGAATAAATGGGAGTGCGTCTTGACATGTTGTAGGACCTGGGAAGCATTAGTGCTGTGTGGGAGCCTAATGGGAGCATCCTGGAGTAGCAAGGAAATACAGAGTCTAATCCTGGTTTTGTCTGAAACAAGATTGTTTGGTGGCAGATTCCTCATGAACGATGTAGGAACTAGACCAGGCCATCCAAGTTCCCTCTCTGCATTTCCCTGGTTTTATACATGTCAGAAATAAGCTAACATCATTCTGTAATGATGCCACTATGGCCCCAGAAGGTAGTGAGGGGGACTGTTATGGAGTGACCATTATTGGTGTCTTCCTGAAGCATCTTTACTGTGGGACTATTTTCTTTTCTTTTCTTCTGTAACTCTCCAGGCAGCACTAGCCAAGTCCGAGTCCTATGCCACTTTACCGGAAAGTGCTAACTGTTTTACTGAAGTATATTACCTCAACCCAAAAGCTTTGAGAGAGGGGGATATGTGTGTGTGTGTGTGTGTGTGTGTGTGTGTGTGTGTGTGTGTCTGTAAAAACCACATTATGTCCTGGAGTCACTCAGAGATTTGAGTTGAAAGTCCTTCTATAGCCTGTCAACAATTGTGACATCTGCATTGGGTAGGACAGGATGAAGAGAGTTGCAATTGGTATTGCCATTAGCAGACACAAGGCAACTAGAGGCATTCGATGTTTATATAGACCACTCTCTTGCTCTTCTGGGATTATAACCAAATCCATCTGTGAGTAGGATACTTTATAGAGCAGTCACTGCCATGTACAGGAAGACTGTGGCAGTCAGACTGACGTGGAAGAGAATCCCAGTTCCTTCCATATTAGCTCTGTGACTTGAGTAAGTTGCTTACATTTTGAGACCTCAGCTTCTTCATGCGTAAGATGATTCTTCACAGGGCTACTATTAAGAAAACATGGTGATCAAGTATGTGAAAGCCCAGCTCATTGCGTAAGTGCTCTGTCAACTGTAGAATTATTTCTTCCTACTGAGTCATATGTAGCCCCTAATATATCTTGCTTGGTTTTCCTTCTTTAGAACAAATCATCTCAATTCCCTAAACTTTTTGACCAAGTCTTATTTCCCAGCCTCTTATTGTGTCTGTGATTCTTTATAGACCTTGCCGTTTGGTTCTCCTTTGGTGACACTTGAGAAGAACCCAACCATTTAGGAGCTGACAACCACAGTTACAGGACTCCAGTTTGCCTCATTCTCACCCATCACACTCGTTCCACTTCCAGTATCCTCCCTCCTCCTGGGACGTGGGCCAAGCTGAGGGACTCCGGGCCACCACCCCCACCACTTCCCAAGTGGGGATGATGACTAGTCCTCCCAGCAGCCACTCCCGAGACCGGTGCTTGGGAAGGCTTTGGCTGCTACCGAGATGCAAATCCCATCCCTGCAGCTCCCTCATTTCTGTCATAAAAAGAGAGGGAATGTCTCTCTTTCCCTCTCTGTTGCAAATCCAACTGTAGCATTTTTAACTCAGCAATGGATAGAGTGACTCTCTATAAATGATTTGAGGGTCCAGAATTGACACCACTGCCAAACAATGCCTCATTAATGCGTAACTAAAGCAAAACCAATGCATGGCTGGACCTCCAATACAGGATGGTTACTTCCACTGGAACCAATCTGAAATACCAATTTCTGTGCTAAATATGACCAACAACTGCTGAATAATGAAAGAATCTGAATAAGTTTTCTCTATTACATAAAAACAATCACATGCTTATTTAATTAACATTTTTTAGAAAACATTCAATTGCCTATTGTGTGTCAGTATGCTACCAATATGTCAAAATGCTATTCTTAAGGACAATATATGTTATCCCATTAAATGAGAATATTTGTGATATTTACAATATAACTAAGTCTGTGTCATTGTTTTCTTAATCTCTCACAATATTATTTACTTTCCACAAATGTTAAAACTGAGGCAGCATCATCTGTGCCCTTGTCTGAAGTAGAATCAGATCCATGAATGGAGTCTTGAGATAAGCCTATTATTTATATTCAGCACCATAGCCTTCATGGTAACTGAATTTCCAGTTAGGCTAATAATCCACTGCCTCTATTGAAAACATTTTAGAATTCCCACCACCACCCAAATTTCATTAATTCTTATTTTTTCAACTTAACGTGTTTGAGTACTAAGAAAGTGCTTGACATCTTATTTTGCTAACTCTTTGTGCCTTTTCAGGATGTTTGTAACATTAAAATGGTGATGTAGTGGTGGTAATGTTAAGATGAGACTCAGAAGTGGAACTTTCCACAATGGAAACCAGAAAAATTCCTGGCTTTTGTGTAGATTCTGACTCTCATAATCATATACCACTAAAATTTGTCATAAAGACTAGCAGGGGACCTACAAACTTGGTTGCTTGGCAAATTTTGATCTTTAAGAAAGAGGTCAAGTCAAATTTTACTTGAAAACTGAATTTGGAAGGTCTTTTTTGAGACAGAGTTATTAATGTGTTTAAATCCCACGCCGAATGTTCAGTTCTCCATTGTTACGCTATTATTATGGTTTTCTTGAGGTTACTTTGTGATTTCCCAACGCGATTCAGTTGATAATTGGATTACATTTCAGGTAATGTGTTCCAGAATTATTTTAATGCACATTTTAAGTGCAGGGAACTTTTAAGAAGCTAAAAAATCTAAGTCATACGATATTAGTCTCTTAACTTGAAGTTTTTTAGTACACTCATTTAATTCAAAACTGGCATGTCTTTATTCAAATAAATCTTTCAAAAAAAAGAATTCCTGTGCTTTTCTTCCTTACCTTATCCCGAAAGTGGAGCAAAAAATAAGTCTTTAAAATATTTGTTTGACTCAGGGACAAAGGAATGACTCCTCTGAGCTCTATGCAGACACGTGGGGCTAGCATGAGTCATAGCACCATTTGGGGAGGTCATTGCTTCTGCTAAATCTTCTTGAGTAAACAGCACATGCTCAAGGATGCCCTCTCAGTGTCGATATGATGCACCATCCCAGGATAGGGAGCTGTTATCAAAGAGACCTCTTTGCATTTTCAGAAATGTTGATCGCTGAACTAACCCAGATCATCTCTGGAAGGAAATTTGATTCAAGAACATCCCTTTCAAATCACTAGCTATTTGGACAGTATAAATGGATTCTCCTGTCTGCTACAGATGCTAACTTGACAAAGACCTTTCCTTTATACTAGTTCTCAAGACCAGAAATTAAATGAAATGTGCCAGCAAGAAGTTACCTCTCACTGTCTCCTTGCTCCCACAGCTTCTCTTTGTTTTTAAAAAAAAGGGTGTTATGATAGTAGCCAAAAACAGAATTTATTTCTTGATATCTTCGCATCTATGTGTTGAACTAGTTAATTTTTTCTGTTTCTATCCAAAGGAGAAGTTCATTACCAATCTTTGCTGAAGCTGTCATGCCAATTAATTGACTGATAACTAAACTGGTTTTCTCCTGACATATTTTGTTTTTTCTCTTCTCTCATAACCACACATTTCAACAAAGTATATTTCCAACTGTTAAAAAGTATAATTCTTATCACAAATGCCACATGACTTCATACATGGAATATGAAAAACATGATCTTTGGTTTTCATATCTTGTGATTTAGCTGAATGTAGGAGGATTTAAATGGCAACGTCTGAAACTCTGAGATAGACCCATCCGTGGGCTTGGCCATCAAGTATTCAAGTAGGCCAAGTGAAGGAATTTTGCAGATATATCAGTCAGGGTTCTCCAGAGAGACAGAAACTATGTGTGTGTGTGTGTGTGTGTGTGTGTGTATATATATATATATATGATACATAAAAAAATACATCCTATATAAATATATATAAATTATATATATATATATATATATATATATATATATATACACACACATATCTTTTTTTAAGAAATTGACTCATGCAATTGTTGGGGCTGACAAGGCCAAAATTTGTAGGGCAGGCCAGCAGCCTGGAAACTCAGGTAGGAGTTAATGCTTTAGTCTTGAGGCAAAATTTCTTTTTCTCCGGGAAACCTCAGTTCTTGCTCTTAAGGCTCTCAACTGATTGAGTGAGGCCCACCTATATTGTCTAAGGTAATCTCCTTTACTTACAGTCAACTAATTTTAGGTGTTAAGCACATCTACAAAATATCTCCACAGAAATGTTGAGATTAGTGTTTGATTAAATAACTGGGTAGTATATCTTAGCCAGGTTGACACATAAAACTAAACACATGGCAGGTATGGTAAAGAACATCATGGACTCAGACCATATTCCTTCATGCCTCTATGCTCCTGTACGAGCTGTAACCACCATCTGGAATGCACCCCCTGACGTTGTCCACTTATTCCTTGAATAAGCCTCCTACTTACTAATTCAGATTTTATCCCCTTCCCCGCCTTACTAAAGTATGGGCCATGGGAATGAAAAGAAGTTGAAAAATTCAAGAGCTATTCAGGAGGGAAAATCAATAGGACTTTGTGACTGATGGATTTTGAAAGTGAGAGAGGGAAATAAAATGTGGGATAATGGCCAGGTGCCTGCCTTGGGAAAGGTGACTGGTGGTGTTATTTACTGACACAGAAAATGGAGGAGAAAAATATACCTGGCTGAGAAGATGAACATTTAAGTTTGGACACATTGAGTTGCCTGTGAGTCCTGGTGAAAATGTGTGGAGGAAATATAGTGCACAGGACAGAGACCTGAACTAAGCATACAGATCTGGGATGTGTCTTACGTAAAAGAGAGTTGAAACCATGAGAATGGGAGAAGTCACACAGGGAATTACACAGAGTGAGAAGACCAAGGGCAAAATCCTAGAAAAACATCAATACTGAAGAAACAGGCAGTGAGAAGTGCTTCTGAAGGAGACTGAGAACAAATGTCAAAGATGTAGAAGAAAACCAGGAAAATGTGTCACAAAATAGAGACAACCAGTCAGTGTCAGATGGAGCGGAGAAGTCAAATAAGATGGAGTTCAAAATGCTGTCCATTAGAGTTAGCAACAGGTTGTTGGTGATCTCGGAGAAAATATTTTCAGGGAAGTTGTAGGGGTGGAAGCTGGAGTGCCATAGGATGGAGACTGGATGGGACATCAAGGAGTGGAAGCAGCAAAGGCGGACAATCTCCCATTGACCAAGTCCATCCTCTTGGTGTCAATAAAGAGATTGGTTCTTGGGTTCTAGCTGTCTGGATCCATTCAGAAGATTGAACACACAGTGATTTAAACACAGAAGTTTAATACAAAAATTATTAAACTATGATAGTAGAATAACTTTAGGACATAAGAATACTCTTTATGGTATCGTAGGGCAGATGGAGACTGATAAATCTGGAAGGGAACCCTTTCCCCGAGGCTGTGGTTCAAATCTCATTGGACAAATGTGTCTTTGAACCCACTGGATGCCAGAGAAGTTGCCTGATTTACTGGCCAGAGCTGGTCTGCAGTCACAGGATGAGCAGGAACGAACCCTCTGGAGTGCAGGCAGTACTGGCGAGCCACAACTGGTGGCCAGTGCATGGGTGTGCAGTAGCAGTGGGACATGAGGTCTCCTGCAGCTCAAGTGGAGGTCTGGTGTCCCTATGGGGAGGAATGTGAGGTTGGCAGGAGCACAGCATCAAGAGGACTATGAGAGACACACCTGGGGAGGGGGTGAGCACAAACTATCTGGGAGCCAGTGCTGACAGGAGGCCTGGAGCACAGGATGTCTGTATGGTGAGGGCAGCAGGAAAATGACCACCATACCACTCTGGGGCTGTAGTGTCCCTGAGGACATTGCCTTCTGGGTGAATGGCTGAGGCCAAGTACCACCAGATGTCCTCACACCCACACTGCTGTTCCACCATGCTCCAGCCAGAAACCTTGGGAGAGCCCCTTCCTCCCTCAATGTCCCTCCAGCGCTCTCTACTGAGAAAGCTTAACATCATGCTCACTTTAACAGGAGAAACGCTTAAAGCAATTCCATCCATGATCACAGAGCACATATTTGAAGGGTGAATTTGGAGCTGACAATCAGTTGATAGTGGCACAGACTATATGCAGCTTGCTACTTTGTTTACCCAAGACCTTTCTTTCTGTGTCCGGTAAAGGTGAATGAAATGGAATATAGGAAGCACTAAGTTGGGAGATCACAAATTTGTAGCAGCTCCACTTTGCAGAGTTGTTTACTTTTCAGCAGTTTTAGCCACTGCAGTACAAGAATAAAGCATGTGGACATAGTATTGATCCAGATTTGGGTTTTACTTGTAGGGGTAAAGAGGGAGATAGTAAGCCATGTGCCAAAGTCTTCAGTGAAGGAGAGGAAGTCACCAGGAGACAGTAAGTGACATTACCAAGGAGTGATAGAAGTGGAACAGTGGAATAACAGCCTGGGAAGGATAAGCTTTTACTAGAGTGGGAAGGATCAGCGATTTGGATACAACTGAGGAAAGCCAGGAGGCCAAATCCTTCTTTAGGCCCAAAGATTTGAAGATGTAAGGAAGTGAGTTAGTGATGGAATAAAGGATCCAGAGGCCATAGTAAAAGGGAAAGGGGGTGGTCAATAGTAGATGGTCCCTGAGGTGAGGCATTCCATAGCAGTAAGAGCACGACAGGGAAGTTGTGCCTGGCCTTTCAATGGGGAAGTTGAGGAAAATGCCCAGATGACAACCATTGGCCTCAAACGACCTCACTTTGCCGCAAGTCTTTCTGGTATTTCAAGTGGTATTTCTGGTCTGAGATGTGATGAGGGCTGCCACAAGGCTTGCAAGAGCACGGGGAGAGTCCCATTCAGGACAAGGGATTTCTCAGTGTTCAGAAGCATGGTCAGGGTCCTGGTTGGGAACCAGGATGCTTTTGAATTTTTTATTTAATTATTCATTTTTAACTTAGATATTCTTTCTGTATAAGAATAATGTAACTATACTGTAGAAACTTTGGAAAGTGAGAAAAAAGGAAAAGAAAATTCCTACCCTAATGTAACAATTTAGGAGTGTCTCCTTCTAGGGCTTCGTTCCTGTGTACATTTACAAATATTGTTATTCTCCTAGTGACACACAATTTTATATGTTTTTACTCAACAAATCATAAACATTCTTCATGTGGCTATATGGTCTTCATAGCTGTAATTTTAAAGTTTTGCATAACAGTTCGTTTGTTGGATGCATCCTCATTTATTTCTCTGTTCTTGGTCTGATTTTCTCAGAATTGTTAATAAGTTGCTCAGTGAACTTGATTTGTGATCATGACTGTGTATGCTTATTCATTCATTTTTGTGCCAGAGTCATTATTTTTTAAACTCTGGTTTCAAAATCATAGCTATTCATGAAGAGTTTCCTAGGCTACATTTTGAATTCAATACATCTTTGATGACATCATACTGAAATGTCTTTTGTTCAAGAGGGAGGTACATAACTCTTTCTGATGTTTCTTTGACTCAGCATCAAAGGCTTTTATGCATTTTTAGTCTTTTTTAAGTCAGAAGCAAAAGAAGATAAAGGAGCTCAATGTCTTTAGAAATAGCACATTTCTATAGTGGCTATAGATCTGGAGGCTTATTCATTATGAGCATTTCTCACACCACCCCCATGCCTACTTTCCCCAATTCAACTGCAGCTGCCTCTCTCAGTGTTTCAGTTCTCACCTGCAAAACTGGATAAAATGCTAACGTAGAGTAACATGAACACATAATTGTGTCTTTGGATGGATTTTGGTTACCATATCTGGAAAACCAAGGTTTAAGATTGAGGAGACTGGATATTCTCACTGTAGAACTAAAGAACAGGGCAGGAACGGGGGTGAGAGGAGGCCTTGAGGAATTAGTGCTCAATCAGTGAATCACTGGCTTAGAGACTCTATACTCCCTGAGTCTAGGGACAGAATTAGTCTCAGAATCTGAAATGGTGCCATGCCCTCAGGTTGGGAATAAGTAATCTTATCTGTAAAGGTTAGAGAAATTCAGGGCAACAGAACCAAATAAGTGGTCCTTTCATTATCACTATAATACCAGAACTTTGTCAGAAGCGTACTGGAGCTGACTGGCCCAGATCCCAAGAGCTGACTGTTAAGTGTTATGGAATTTGGCTGCTGGTTGACTCACGTTGGTACTTTGAAACCAGCTGTCATGGGAGTATTTACACTACAGAAATCAGCACCACAGAATTACACCACAGAAATGCTACAATTCAGGACGTACCCCTCCACCCTCCACCAGAGATCTGGTTGTTAGACATTTACCAGCACATCTCTGATAGTACCTTCACATTTATCAATAGGCAACCTCACATTTTCTCTTTTTGTTGAAAAGTCAACCTCTCTGAGCCTCAGTTTTCTTATCCATAAGATGTGAAACCCAGAATTTAGATCTGACAGAGATTTTAGAAATTATCTAGTTCAACCTTTTTATTTCACTGATGCTCTCAGCTCTGACTAGAAGGTAGTTCATTTTTTCTTCAGAGGCAGAATCCACGGAGGCAGGATAACCAGCATGCTCAACCAATCTGAAGCAGGATTCTTGGCAGTTGAAGCCTGAGGTGTTGAGAGCTTGTCACATTTAGGGTTTTCATAAATCATGTTGATGGGCGAGGCAGCAGCAGGAAACTGAAGACACGGAGTGAAGGCCTCGACTCAGAGGCCCGGGAAGGCCAGTGGGGTCCCAGGAGAGTCATTCTGTTATTCCGGGAAGAAGCAGCTGGGTTCCTTGGTTTGATGGGTTAGAGTGGTAGCTGATGGATTGATGATAAGGTCTAAACCCAGGCCAAAATCAGGATTTTCACTCAAACAGAAGAGACAATCATCTGCCAAAGTCCAGGTGGTAGGACAGGAGATATCAGAAAACAAAAGTCAGTTTTCAGAAGTCAATGCTCATGTTCAGGGGAAAGAAGTCTAGTCATTGATAGCACTGGAGACTCCAGGGCCTATTTCAAATTGTCCAGCACAGACACTACACACACAACATCAAAGCTTCACATTTGCCAATATAGTCTTCTGGAATGGAAAGTCCACTGCACCCTTTGCCTTAGTGATGTAGAGCCTTTGCAACCAGGAAAACGCTCTCGATTCCTAGTCCAAAAAGATCCTTGAGAGACATCTTAGGAAAGAAAAGGGGGTATGTATTTTCCCCCTTAGATTCTTCTATTCTTTTTATGACATGTTAACTTCTACTTCCGTGCTTTTTCTTCATTCCAATCAAGGTTGCAGTTAATTTTGATTGCAGAAACCTATCGCAGAATTGGCTTGCTGCCTAAAGTTCAGACTACAAGTTCACTAGCCTTTCTTTACATGCTAGTAGTCAGAGGAACAATTAAATCCTGTTTGTATCGAGCAATTAAAAACAATAAATCCCTTTTCATTTAAGTACAGGTATGCAGTTGACGGAATGGAACTCTTTTAGGCACCATGATCAGATAAAGGCTGGCATGAAGATAGAAATCCGGTCTCTGAGGAACAAGTGCTGGTGGAGACAGTTCACATGAAATTGGTGAGGAGATCAAGCCATTTAGGGGCCAAAATCAGAGCCCAGTTGATGCGAACTAGAGTTTTTAATTCAGAGGAACATTCTCAGATTACCTTGATCAGAGGCAGCATTACGCTAAGAACACAGGGTGAACTCTTCAAGTGATGTGGATTTGGGGAAACACCATGAACTACATTATTACAGAGGAATTGGTTTAGAATTGTCTTATTTTTCTAGTAGCTAAGTAATGAAAGAAAGATGTCGTGTCGACAAGTATCACTAATAATAGTTAATGAATATTATCCTCTCATGAAACAGGAGTCATTAGCCATAGTTTAGTCATTCTAAGCTCTCTAGTACCAATGTCAGAATTCTCTTCCTTACAAGTCCAATACAATGAGGCACACTTAAGTTTATTTGATGTACAGTTTGCATGGGATTTCTTCAATGTTGGAAGGTTGCTTCAGTTCAGTAGTTTCCCATGTGCCTGAATTTATGCTGTTTTGTCAGTGTCAGCTCTATTCCCTCCTTATTGCCAAGTTCATAGGTCATACCTTTCTTTGGAATTTCATTAGTTTCTATTACAGGATTAAATTATCCACATCATGCCAAATTAATCAGTATTTGGAAAAATTAATACCTAAATTAGATCATATATTTTTTTTCTTGAGTTTGGCTTGTGTTGAAGAGAATTTGACTCACTGCAACTTAAATGGTATTTGATAAACGTTTATTTGGTATTTTACTATCTAAACCATACATCAACAGCAATAGGTCTTTTTTGAAAACCAATAGGAATTTGCTACAATGTTTCACCTTTCTGCATCATCAGGTGCATTTTGTATATTGATGCTTTTGCATATTGATGAGATGCAAAATGCGTTATGAGAATATTGATATGATGGATTTATATAGTCAACTTTTCCCCTCAGAATATCTACCCACACATATACATGATGGAAAATGTTTTTCAGCTTGTTCAATAATAGAAACATAATATTTTGATTGGTGAGGGTCCCAGAGTGGATGAAAAAGAAGGCAGTGGACTTGAGCCACTGGACACAAATTCTGTCCTATGACACACTAAACAATACTAAATCTGTATGACCAACATGCTAATTATAAAAGACGCCATCTGTGACGTTCACTCAAGGAAACAGGATTTGGGTGAACTAATAAAGTTGAGATGAGGACAACACACAGCCTGAAATTAGGCACAGGGTATTATTAGTCACGGGTGCTAAAGGCAATGGGAAAAAATATACCTGGGAAAGAGGAAGGTACATGGCTAGTGTAAAATACTGCTGGCTACAGAATTGAAACTGTTTTGTCTTAAGAAAGCATATCTTATCTGGCCCTGTGGTTGCTGGAAAATTAGGGAATTGATTGATTGCACTTCACAACTGATAGACTGTGTGGAATGTACCAAATGAGCACTGATGTAAAACAGCTGTTTGTGTATTCCAACACCAGCATCAAGGAGGCCAAATAAAATTAAGATGCTCTGCCATAAAACAAAGACATCGCTGTAATCATCAGGATGCTTTTTACACATTGTCCTAAGATCATTGTGTAATTGTCTGACCCTCTTGATAAATTCTTCTCTGCCACTGAGCCAGTTCTTTAGAGAAATTAAACATCCATGATTTAATGTTGAAAGAAGGAATGAGTTTTACAAATGGTTAGCCATGCAAGGCAGGCATCGGTGGTGGACAAAGCGGTACTTCTCCATCAGTCCTGTTCAGCAGCTTCTCAGTGCCTTCCTCCTTCATCCAATAGTGTCACAACATCCACACCAGCTAGCTGTCCCCTGGAACCATAATTCAATTCCTGAGGATGTTAGATAAATTCTGAACTATTTGTTGTGGCCATTGTTCATGTTTCATAAATGTTTCTAGGATATTTCTACAACATCTAAACAGTAAATAAGCTAAATTACTTATAGTCAGCCTCACTGATTCTTGTTCACAGCCAATTGAACACAAGTCCTTTTCAGGAAGAAAGATTCTGGAATAAATTAGGAATAATTGGGTTTAAAAAAAATCTTAGACCAACTTTGGTCAAACCAACCTAGTCAAATTTTTCTTGTCTTCTGAAGTTTGAATTCTTCATTAATTAGAGTTAGGGTGGAAATTTAAACTCCAAACCAGATGAATTCGTATAAGTACCACATTCTCTAGCAGACAAAGCATATTTGAACATTCTATCCTTAATTTAGCACCTTTAAGAGGTTCTGGTTGTTTATTCAAGGGTTACAGGAAACTTTCAAAGATATTATCTATAAGACCAGGAGAAAAATCAGCTATAAAGTTAATATTTAATTCAAAGTATTTCTGCCCTCAGATTTGAACACTTTTCTGTTTAGCAGAAAATGATTACATTTTAATCATCATTTTGATTTTTTTTAAGCAACAAGCTTTTGTTTATGAAGTTTCCAGCAGGTGCTAGTGAAAATGACACATCTTTGTACTAGTTCAAGACTTCTGCAGATCACTTCTCAATCATCTACCAGGATAAACAGGAACACTGAGCCTCAAGGTAATTGCTGCTGCTGCTCTCTAGACAAAGTCAATTTCTGTAACCAGGAACCAAGAAATACAGGGTCACTGGTTGGGGAGTGGGAAAAAGTTTTATCTGGTTGAGAGCAGAGAAGCAGAGGAAAATGAAGGCTGAACTGTAGAGCTTTGTCTTCAAGGTTAAAGGTGCAGAGTTTTGTTTTAACTCAAGAGAAAGGCACAGAGCATGGTTTTGTTCTGCAACGCTGGATTCACTGTAATGATGGACAGGCCTGTGGAGATTTTACCAGCAATTCCAAGGCTGTCACCAGGAAATATGGAATCAGGAAAATATTAGTAAGATAATTTGACTTCTAGAGTGGAGAAGTACTGTACAGATGGAGGAATAAGCTCTCCGCCCACCCATGTTTTTAATCAAAATAAATTCTTTAATACTATCTTCATATTACATTCTCTTCCCTATGCAATACCACGGTTAGAGGACAATTGTTTTGAAAAATCTTGTATGTCCTGTCACTAATTTAGCAGTTCAGTTTCCTTAAACATGTGTGTTCACCTTGTTTGTACCTATAACTGCCCCAGGCCATTTTCATTGCTTTCAATACCATCTGTTTCAACTTGAATTTAGCTACTATTTTTAACCCAAGTGTTAATTGCCTCATTAACACCACAAAGCTTCTCCCACAGCTATTCAGCACTTCCAAGCAGCAATTAATTTATCCTGGCCTAAGGGATTCCTCTGGCCTCTGGCCCTCTCCAGATCTCCCAGAACTACCTTTTTAAAGGAACGCCTGTGGTTAGTTAGCCCCAGCTGCTTTTAATTCTTTCACTGATGGCTGTTTCCCCCGAGTGAGGGCTACAATTCAGCTTAAAGGACCTAGATTCTTATTATTTAGGAAACCATTTTTAAAGGACCAAGTAAAGACAGATTATTTTACAAGGTCTCATTACATAGTTCAAAAAGTGACGGGTGTGGTGAGAGCGGAAGACAAGGCTGCAGCATTTATAAAGCCCTTACACGCATCAGGAATTGTGCAGAACACTTATATGCTCTCATAGTCAATATTCACAATACCTACATGATACAATTATCCCAATTTAGAAAAGAGGAAATAGAGGCCCAAACTTGAAACTGGGGGCCAATTTGCTTCAACTATACTCAGTTGTCTATTTGCAAAAGTAGGTAGCTAATGCATTACTAAAGTCCACCCTATCCAGAACATCTCTGCTGCTTGGGTCACCATGGTAACGGATGGGGCGCTTAAATTTTTCAGGAACTGAGAGTCAACTCCTTGTCCAGTTCAGGCTGGTTAAGACCACTGACTCATCAAGTGGACCTGCACGGATGACACTTTGACATCAGGGGCCGAAAACTCCACCCTCAGATCATACTAACGTCACCATCTTGTGAACATGTGTCTTATGAAGTGCCATGAAGCTTGACTACGCTTGCGCAGATCACCAATCAATTACCTCACTTCTCCTCACCTCCAATCATCTATTCCACACTTCAGACCACCTGCCCCTCTATACCACAAATCTCCCTAGTCCCCATTTTCTGGGAGGTGGATTTGAGATTGGTTCTCTGGTCTCCTCACTTGGCTGCTTATGAATAGCAAACGCCTCCTCTTGGTGATTGGGATAATCGAGCAGCGGGCAAAACAAACCTGGCTGGTGACAGCTTCCAAGAGGGAAAACTAGGAATAAAATCTACGTGTGCCCAACTCTGACCATGCGCTGTTAGGAGGTAAGAGAAAAGAGTGGTGATAGGACATTGAGTGAGAGCAGGATGACAGTCTGGACAAGACGGGGAAGAGCAGAGCTGACTGATACCGTGTTCATGTCACAGAGGGAGCCGCTAATTTTCATCATTTATGTGCTTGGTGCTTCAAGCTCAGACATTATTAGAAGGCAAAGTTCTACAAGCAAGACAGCCCAATGACAGAACCCAAAGAGAACTTATTTCCCAAGACTTTTCTGGAGAGCTTCAGACTCAGAACAAACAATTCAAGATAGAAATTTCAGCTTGACCACAGAGATTCCTTAGTATGCTATGCTGGGTTTTTGGATTTAAAGGATCTTTGATCTCCTTCCCACTTCAGAAAAGCTTTTAAGGCTCCACAAAGGACTGCTGGGAAGGCAAGGATTTTGGTAAGGTCGGTCCTATTAATTTTGTCATTAATTCTAATGAATCATCCCCATAAAAATGCAATTCTCTCACTTTGTTTTGATAATTATTAGAGAAAGAAACATTTGTGATCAAATATTTTGAACTAAAGTGGCTGCATTGCTATCATAAACACACAACAAATACACTTAACAATCTCCTGTACTAATTAAAAAGATTGAAAAACCTGGAGAGGGGAAATAATGTTTCTGAGAACAGAGCAGACTGAAGATTCTTTCTTTCTTAATAGTAGTGGTAGTAGCTGCTAACACTTATTTAGGGCTTTCTGTATGCCAGGGACTTTTCTAAATGCTTCAACTTATGTAACTCCTTTTAATTCTCATAATAATTCTATGTGATAAGTACTATTATTATCCCCATTTAACATATAAGAAGTGAACTAACTTATCCAAAGCCACACAGCAGTAAGCGGTGGAGCTGAGGGTCAAACTGCAAGGCCCCTTAACAACTCAGCTGTGCACGAACACCATTATATTTCTCTGATTCAGTTAATTAAGTCTTAGGCCTACAAAGTTCACTTTTCTAATATTTGGGAAGATATTAAGGCCTCCTGACCGAAAAGAAGTTTTAAACAAATTTTCAGAGCCCCAAACTCCTCAGGAAGAACACGGCGTGATAGTCTAGGAGAGGTCTGCTAACTTTGCTGTAAAGGGCCACATGGTAAATATTTTAGGCTTCGTGGGCTGTACAGTCTCTGTTGGAACCACTCAGCTCCGCCATTATAGTGCAAAAGCAGCTATGGACAATATGTAAACCAACGAGCATGGATGTGTTCCAATAAAACTTCTTTACAAATGCAACCAGCGGGTCAATTGGGCCCAGGTGCTGTACTTTGTCGACTCCTGATTCAGAGCATTGGTTTTCAATGCATGATCAGGAGCACTGTCTAGGCACTTGTTGGAAATGCAAATTTGGGGACCCCTATTCCAGACCTAGTGAATCAGAAACTCTAGGGTCCCCACCTCTGTGTTTTAACAAGCCTTCCAGGTCATTCTGATTCATGCTATCGTTTGAGAACCATTGATCTAGTAAAAGGGAACCAACGTTCATTGAATAGCTGCTTTGTGCCAGGTGTTATTTTTTCCTCACAGTATCCTTACAACAATCCTTTCAATTAAGTATTATTCCCTCTTTTACAATTTGTGCAACTAAGGCTCCAAGAAGTTAAATGACTTGGCAAAAATTGAACAACAATTACATAGTGGGGCTGAGATTCAAAGCAATGGCTGCCTGACTCCAAAACATACCTCAGCTAACATAGCTTCAAGATAATCTTGGAAATGAATCTATTCTCACCTGCTGAATTTACAGTTGAAGGAATTAGGGACCAAATAAATTCCAGAGATTTACTCCAGCCTATTTCTCATTGCTCCCAATTCAGTAGTCTTTCCTTTGCACGATGTTGGAATTGCAAAGTGAGCAGAAATCCCCTTCAAGCTCTGGAACAGAATGTGATTACACCTAAACAGGCAATTCCAGGCACTGCCTGGAATGATGGAAAGCTTCTACTCCTTCCAAGGGAAATCTAACAGGTTCTATGCTGCTAAGGCAGATGCTGGAACTGTCTAGTCATCGCCCCATAACTTGGGTCCATGAACATAGTGCTGGAATTTCATCCAGCGTCTCCCCAGTTCCTGGATGTAAAGGCAGAGAGGTGATCTCAAATGTGTGTTAAAAATTTTTTGAAGAATGAGGAAAGGTATTTATTGACTTTCTACAAATGCTAGAAATTATTCTATCTACTTTGCATATATTAGCTCAAATAATCCTTTCAAGAACCAATGAGGTAAGAATTATCCCATTACATAGGTGAGAAAACCAAAAGGTAAAATCAATGTAACTGAATTGGCCCATGTCCTACAACTGTCTGGGCTCTGTAACCTCAAAGCCCTTGCTTCTCCCCAATGCTGCTGCTGTCCAAGCCCAGATGCCTCCTATTACTTAATGACCTCAGCTGTGAGTTCATAATTTAGAGAGCTGGTCATGTGTCCTCTACCCTAATAGAGTTGCGATATCCCAAAAATAGTGTGCTTTTGGTTGAAAGGTTTTGTGTTTAAATTTTGATTTTACCTCAAAGGAGATTGTTTTTTTAATGCAAACAAAATCAACTCCAGAAATGTGAACAAAAACAATGAATACGAATGAATTTGAAGGATGCTTACCAACACTCCCCAGAATTTGGTGTTTTGGAGCATAATACAAGATCACTTTGTCATAACATCTTTCCCTTCCCCCAGTCTCAGTGTTTTCTCATACATAACTCTTAAAAGTCCCAGCCAGGGGCCCTTAAAGCAATATTTTCCCCATGTAATGGTTTCCTGCACATACAGTTCAAAAACCCCATCTCCTGGAAAATATTATAAAGAACTTCCACAGTATTAGAATGTAACTCACACTCCTTAAACATCAGTAACATTACTTAAACATATCCCCATGTTTAAAACACCTCTTCCTGTAGTTGCTTTTCCATAGTTTATAAATATCCTTCCCCTCCAAAAAATTTAAAAAGGAAAATGAAGTGTGAAGTTCCTGCCTACAAACCATATATTTTAAACAAAATCCAACTGAAGATATTTTTAAAGCATTGTTTCACAAGCAACTTAAAAAATGGAGAAAAAATGATCCCTCTTTTCTGTCAGTTATTACATTAGTTTCCTGGAGCTGCTATAATAAAGTACCAAAAACTTTGTGGCTTAAACGACAGAGACTTATTCTCTCACAGTTCTGGAGCCTTAAAGTCCAAAATCAAGGTGTCGGCAGGGCTGTACTCCCCATGAAGGAGTAGGGAGAAGTCCCTCCTTGCCTCTGCCTAACTTCTCGTGGTGGCCGATGTCCTTGGTGCTCCTGGCCTTACAGTTGCACCACGGCAGTCTCTGTGTCCATCTTCACATGGCCTTCTTCCCTGTGTGTCTGTGTCTCTGTGTCTGAACATCCCTCTCCTTTCTCATATACAGACACCAGTCTTTGGATTGAGGGCCCACCCTAATCCTATGCTTTATCATAACTTGATTATATCTGCAAAGACCCTATTTCCAAATAAGGTCACATCCACAGGTACTGGGAGTTAGGAGCTCAACATAACTTTTGGGGGGACACAATTCAGACAACTACAGTTATCAAGTAAATAAACATACCTATACATTACTTCAGGCATAAGAATAAGCTACAAGTACTTCAAAATCTTCGCTTATATGAGAATTAATTTTTTTCTAGAAAAAAATCTTGGTCTATAGTTAGATTTTTGGTTAATAACCAAAGTATGTATATTTATTGCTTCTGATGGGCATTTATAAAAATTACCATTCTTTATGTCCTTAAAAATTATTCAATAATAATAATTGTAGTAATCACTATATATTAAGATCTTTTTTTGCCCAGCAAATATGTAATGCTATTGATTTTTAATCCTCACAATAATTCTGTGAAGTCAGTACAATTATTATCCACACTTTACAAATGAGAAAACTGAGGCCCAGAGATGTTAAGTAGCTTGTCCATTGTCACACAGGTAAGTAGTAACTGATGAGGCCAGGATTCAAGTTTTAAAGTTGGCCAACATCTATTTCTTTGGTAAAGAATGCCTATTTCATTCCACTGAGTCAGGAAAGCACATGAGGGCAGTTTGGACTGAAGAAGATGGAATGCCAACATGTTACCTTTCATTGGAGTCTCCTAGGCCAAAGTAACTGGAACAGGTGTCTTTTTCCGGTGTTCACTCGATAGCGAAGATTTGTCAAGCACACTTTCCATGGGTTAGGCACTAGGGATTTAAATAAATAAATAAATAAGATACAGACTTTAAAGCAGCCTACCCTCTAATGGTCACCAAGCTAGCTAAAGGATGTTAAATCATTATGAATTCTTCCATCTTCTGCTATAACTCTCAAAGCAAACCATAGGACTTTCTGTTTGTCTTTGTGCAACCCAGATTAGTTCAAATTAATACGCATCCACATCATACAAATAGCAGAACATGAGATAGTCAGAGACAGGTCAGAGTGGGGAAGTAGGGGGAGAGGAGAGGAAGGCCAGGAGAGGAAGGGAAAGAGGGTGGGGAGGAAGAGGGAGAAGGGAGTGAAATCGGTAAACTTGCAGCACCAAAATGTTCTTTTAGATGAGGGCTAGTATTTAACACATTTAGAGGGGAAGCCGGAGGATACAAATCACTGTGGATCTTTGGTTCAGGGTCGCAGCCGCCTTAGCCCCCAGCCATATAGGAGGAATGCCACGGACTGGATGAAAGCAGGAAGCTGTTCTGCAGAGTTATGCAGCAATGGACATAGTGTAATTTCTCTCCAACAGTGGCTGCCCCTGAATGACTGCCAAAAGAATTTCACAATCTAATCCCCAACTGCCCTTCATTCCACAACTGGTAAAACTGAAACCTCTAGTGGAATAGTGATGGCTCAGAGTTGTACAGCAACAGTGCTTTTTACTTTGATTCCTGACAGCCCACAGGAACACCCAAACATACTCATTGTTATTGCTCGTGTTCCTCCAGTTGTGTCAGCACCAGTTTCATGTTTGTGTTTGGTACATTGTAGGCATTTTACTTCAGTGTAACGTGTGTGGCACAGAGTTATTTCTAGCCTACTGTAGCCGAGAGATAATGCTTACACAGGGTGGAAGAAAAAGAAAGAAATCATTTCATCACAAGATTAAACAGATGCTCATTCCCCCCTCAAAGAAAAAAAAACCTTGAAGTTTTTGATAAGTCACTTTGGAAACAAACATTTTCTTTACCATAACTTTGATTCCAATTCTAAAATAACTCAAGGAAGAGTCAAAATTAATGCTATTCACATTTATTTTTTTTTAATTTAATGAAGCTATTTAAAGGTAATAAAATAGAAAGGAATAGTTTGTGCATGAATAAGTCGTGATCAATTTTAAGTGTGTTAATGAATCAATAAAATTATCACTATCATGAATAAGTGGTGATCAATTTTAAGTACAAGTGTTAGTGAATGAATAGAACTATCGCTATCTTCTGCCAGCCTCTCTCACACCTCCTATGCAACATGAACAAAACCTGAGTCATCATCATTCCTTCCAAACTTGCTCCTGTTCCTAGATTTCCTATGGAAATTGATGGGACAATTACCATCTAGTATCCAAGCCAGAAGGCAAAGTCATCGTATGCTTGTGGAGGACTTCTGCTTCTGGATAAGACTGAATAACTGGCACAGGACTAGCCTCCTGCCATAAACAACTATAAAACTAAACAGAATACATGAGGCAATTCTTTCTAGGCATTGAACCAGAGGTAGCACAAAACTAATCTCTGAGAGAAGGAAAGCTCACAAGGTGAGCCTCACTCTTGCCCTCCTCAGGGAAACTTTCTTGACCCTGGCCCAGTAGGCTGGAGTCCAAGCAGTGCTGGAGGATATTGGAGTTCCAGCCCAATCAAAATGGAGAGACTGAGTTAATATCTCATTAACATCCCAGCCATTTAGCTGAAATGCCAGTAAGGCCATACCTTGTGAGTAAGAACCACATTCTAGAATAAGACCTACCTGAGGTCTACTGTAACAAAGTCTTAACTTCCAAACTCTGTGTCCCCTGTAGAGATAAATATGACCAAGTGACAGGAACATGGAAAACACCTTGAACTTTCCACAGAACCATGCTAACAAAGTGTAACTCTGAGGTTACCCAAGTTCAAGTTGTTCAGCCAGCAATTTAACTACTTCTAGAACAAAAATCAACACTCTTCACAAGAAAGTAACAAAGTCCACTGTCTCTTCAATGAATCATCTACAAAGTTTTATATAGAAAAAAATTATTAGACATGCAAAGAAATCTGATAGTCAAGGAAAAGTCAGTTAATATGAACCAACCCCGAGAGTGCTCACATGTTAGTTTTAGCAGATAAAAAAACTTAAAATACCTATTAGAAATATGTTAAAAGAACAAAAGGAAAATGTGTTCAAATAAGTAAAGGAATATATAGTCTTAATGAAGGACCAGATAAGATATCTCAGCAGAGAGCCAAAAACTGTAAAAAACAAAAACAAAAACAAACAGAAATTCTAGAATGGAAAATTACAGCTAAAATTAAAAATTCACCAGATAGGCTTAACAGCAAATTATAGATGGCTGAAGAATCAGTTACCTTGAAGAAAAATCCAGGAATTTTCTAATTGCAGAACAGAGAAAAAAAATTAAAAAAAATTAACAGTGCCCCATGGCCTGTGGAATAATATCAAATGGTTTAACATACATGTAATAGAGTCCCCAAAAGTGAGGAGAGTAAGGATAGAGAAGAATATATATTTGAAAACATGATCACTGAAATTTTCCTATATTTGTTTAAAAAACATTGATTTCTATCCAAGAAACAAACAGCATTAAAGAAAAAAAACTATCAAATTGTTGAAAACCAAAGAGAGAAAATCTGGAAAGTAGAGGGAAAAAAGACATTAAATACAGGAGAATAATGATACAAATAATGGCAAATTTATCAGCATCAATAGGGGCCAGAATGCAATGGAATAATATTTCTAAATTGCTGAAAGAAAAACATTGTTGATCCAATTTTGGGAGAATTGTGGAAATAATCTTCAAAAATTCTTATAACGAAGACCTGTATTTTAAGCAATGATAAAGGGTATTCTTCAGGCTAAACGGGAATGATACCATATGGAACTCCAGTCTATAGCAAGGTATGGAGGGCATTGGAAATAGTAAATAAATGGGTAAATATAAAAGTCACTCACCATTTAAAAGAAAAATAACAACATTGTAAAGTGAGATTGACAGCTATGTTGGAGTAAAAGATATGACAATAACACAAAGGGAGGGCAGGCAAATGGAGTTATATTTTTGTAAGATTATTACAATTGTGACATGGGAAGTATGAAGAGTCAGGTATAAAGAGAGAAGCGGTAAAATACTGGACTATAAATAGTCTTTGATAAATTAAATATGCCTATTGTTAGTGCCAGAGCAACCATTTAAAAATTAAAAACAAAAAGTTATTGTTAAGAAGCCAATAGAATAAATAAGAGGGATACTAAGAACATATTTGATTAACCTAAATAAAGGCAGGAAAGGAGAAACAGGAACAAAAATTTGAAGGGACAAATGGAAATCAAATAGTAATATGATACATACATTATCCATAGCAGTTTTATTTATAATAGTCCCAAACTGGAAACAACCCAAATGTCCACCAACAAGGAAATGGATAAATAAATCATACATTTATACAATGGAATACACTGTGCAACAACAAAAAAGGAGCACACTTGACAACATGGATGACTCTGAAAAACAACTGAACGGAAGGAGCCAGACAAGAGAGAACATATTACACGGTTCCATTTGTATGAAGTTCTAGAAAAGGTAAAACGAATTTATAGTACTAGAAATAAAATCAGTAGCTGCCAGGGGCAAGGATGAGGAAGAGGATTGACTGCAATGGACATGAGAGAACTTTCTAGTGTGATGGAAATATTCCATATCTTGTTTGAGGTGATGGTGTCAATAGGTATATACATTTGTCAAAGACATCAAACGGTACGCTTAAAATGAAGCATTTTAAAAACACTTCTATGGAATCTATTCTCTTCCGCTTGCTAAGTGGCAACTTCAGGCATATTGATACCAGTCCGGGTTCTTTCTAGAATGTCATACTGACCCCGTATAATCACTTGCTGATGGTTTCCAGGGTTTTGCTTTTTCATTTTGTTTTTTGGTAGACATTGATTATTATCCCATCATCTTTCATCAAGAAGAAAACTTGTAGGAGTCACACAATGGTAGTTAGTACCAAACAGTTACTAAAGTTTCCTTGTATTTCTGATTTTTTTCCCAAGTAAAACTCCACACGTTGGAACCATCTGGCTTATTTCTTAGCAAGGGAAATACTGGAGTGGTTTTTTAAAGTGAAGTTTTCTTCCTGGGAAAGTAACTTTTCCCCTAAATAATGTACAGAATTGTGGAAATTTATAATTTTTTAGAAATATGATTTTAAGGAGTTGTCTGGGTACTTTATCTTTTATTTCAATTGCTTTGGCAGTTCTTAAGCAAACATTTGACAATTCCTAGGAAATGCAACATGCCATAGCTATTTAAAAGTTGATTTTATTACATCATTTTTCTCCTAATCATCTTGGACTGATGATTTCACATTTGATTTGGAAAAAATCCCAGTTTATCTAAGTTTAGATAATAATGTCTACGCATTTGATATTAATGTTTTCTCATTATTCATTTACTCAGTAGACTTTAATAGTAATTTTAAAATTCACATCACACACACACATGTATGGTTGGAAAACATTTAATAGTAGCATATTGTGACAATTTTGTTTGGAAAACTCTTTTTACTTAAAAGTAACATATTGAGCTATGTTTGGAAAATGTCAAAGTTTAATATGAAAAATAAAATATATTTTGAAATATTTCTTAAGAGGCTGGACTTGGAAAGGGACTTGTTGAGGGACAGCTGATGTAGGATAGGGAGAATAGAATATGGTAATAATCTTTAAAATGCATTTGAATTTAAAAGGAATCCTTGAGAGAGGATAAGCTAGGAAGTATAGAGAAAACAAGACATCTGGCAGAGGAAAGGATGCTTTCCATCACATTTAAGTACTTTCTTGTAAATTCTGAAAAAGACTGTCATGAGAACAGCCGTCATATTGGGGGAAGGAATGAGATTTGATATAAGGAAGAATAAATTCATAGAATAATTTCCTAGCACAAAATGCCCTCCTGTGGTTGTTGTTTCCTTCAAAGACCAATGCCATGGCATCTCCTCCAATTGTCCCATCCCTTGGTGAGCTCCCTATCTTCTAAAGTCCCC
Source organism: Equus przewalskii (assembly GCF_037783145.1). Taxonomy (NCBI): domain Eukaryota; kingdom Metazoa; phylum Chordata; class Mammalia; order Perissodactyla; family Equidae; genus Equus; species Equus przewalskii. The sequence goes on from NC_091854.1 coordinate 13,001,664, forward strand.
TTAGCTCCATACTGTCTGGAACACTCATATAGCATGGAATGGGCAACTTGGTACTGTATTTGCGATAAGTTTTACAGCCTTCGGAGGGCAGCAGTTGTGCCTTTTCACATTTGTATCTCTAGAGCCTAGGACAGTGTTGACATGGAGTAGATCCTCCTCAGTGATGATGAGATGTTATCGGTAGAGTATAACATGTCCTTCTGACATCTTTCCAACTAACACTACAGCACTCCATCTTTACCACACTGTATGATAATGGTCCCTTTACTTGGAAGAATTCTCCTCTAGACTATGAGTTGTTTTTTTTTTTAAAGATTGGCACTTGAGCTAACATCTGTTGCCAATCTTCTTTTTTTCCCTTCTTCTTCTCCCCAAAGCCCACTAGCACATAGTTATATATTCTAGTTGTAGGTCCTTCTGGTTGTGCTATGTGGGATGCCACCTCAGCATGGCCTGATGAGCTGTGCCATGTCCACGCCTAGGATCCGAACCAGTGAAACCCTGGGCCACCAAAGTGGAGTGTGGGAACTTAACTACTCGGCCACAGGGCTGGCCCCATAGGCTATAAGATTTTTGAGGGCTGAAATGTTTTATGCATCTCCTTACTCCCAATATTTTGCACATCCTAAGAGTCTAAGAAATATTTGTAGGACAAAAGTACAAATGAGGGAACTGAACCAGGAAGGGTGGATTTTAGTTCTCTACCACTAACTTGTTTAGAAATATTGAGCAAATGACTTAGCATCTGTGTCTCAGTTTCTTCATATATATATAAAGTGAAGGAGTAAGATTAATAATTAAAGGCCCCTCCCAGCTCTAAAATTCTATGATTTGATGATAATGGTGATAGCTTATGATAGAAAGATACTTTAGTTCAAAAATTGAGCCAATGAACTAGATAATGTCAATTCTTAGCAATTGGTTTTCTCCTGCCTCCAAACCTCTCATCACCTGGAACTTTAAGGACCTCACACAGCTTGCTGAAGATTTTGGGGATGTCATTATATCACAAATAGCTCCTCATCAGAAAAAGACTGGAGACCCCAGACCCTGGAGAAGAGGTGTGAAAAGGGAATTCACACTAATAGTTCATCAAGTGAGGCAACCTATTTAGACTTTGAACCAAAGGCTAATTTACTAAGCATCCTTGGTCCTCTTCCATTGCCTGCTCAGGAAGAACATCAGTTAGTTTGAGGAGTTCTCTAAATCAAAGGTACAGAAACCCTGCGTATCCTGCATATATTTCTTGAGCATTATGTACCTACACTGTTATCAGCTCTTTATGTATTACAACATTTCTCATAATAATCTCATTTGACAGGTGAAGAAACTGAGGCAAAGATAGCCAAGGTTATACAGGTAATAAATGATAGAGATGCAGTTCAGATCCTTATTGTCTGAGCCTGAAAGGATATTAGAATGGTGCAGTTTTTATAGAAACCTCACTTTCTCAGGGACGGGTATGAGTGGGGTGTCAAAAAATGAATAATTCAGGCTTTAAGTCAACAAGGATTATTGCCTTCATTCCCAAACAGCTTTGCCTATGTAAAGACTATAGAGATGATTCCCAGACTGTTCGTATTTGCTTGGAAAGCCAGTTACCATTCCTCAGAGAGCAGCAATGGGATTACATTAACTGGTGATCTGAACTTCATCCAGGTCTGGTGTGTCCCAGGAGCAGGCCTTGTCTGAGAGAATGCAGCTGTGCTGTCAGTCAGCATGTTGAGGCAGGTGGGCCTTGTTATGAGTTACGGAACCAAATAAAGGACCCAATGGAAAGGTTCCTCTTTCCTTCCAGCCAGAAGATGGAATATTTATCAAGTGTCTCTTTAGAGAGGTTTACTCTGTCGCTTTCCATTTCCCCGGGATTCTGCAAGCCTTGTGATTTGGGACACAGAACAAGAATAATTCTGGTTTATGTTCTTATTCATATTTCCTTTATTCGTTTTGTTCCCTATTCATATTTAATAACTGTAAATAAAACTGTAACACACACAGAGCCTTCCTTTGATACAGGGGGAGTTGTCTTCCAAAGTGCTGGCAAGTTCTCTTACTCATCCTACTGGAACCAAAATGTTTTGGCTAGTAAGTCTCAGACTTTCAGCAAGCATTATTTATAAGAGGAGCATAGTTATTATATTGGCCTATATTCCCAAAATATTTGCAGCAATTTCTAAGTAGGATATGCCTAGCCCTTGACTTGGAAGACTAAAAAAGGCTCGTGTATTTCTCCTTAATGAATTCAATCAGTCCTGGAAACCTCAAGTATTAAACAAGTAAAAGTCTCCCAGGGTTTTTTTAATTCACGTTGTTTTATGATGAAACAGTAGGTTTTTCTAATCATTAAAAAGTATACTCCTAGCATGGAAAACAAATCCTCAGCAGGGAATGAAGCCCTCCTGGGACATCCAGACAAGTGGTTGTCCTGCTTCTGACAACAGCCCCAGGGGCTGGGAATTCACTTTGAACAAAAGGATTTTTTTTCCCCATTTTTTGGAGGACTCTAATTTTTAGAACATTCTTCTCATATGGCGCTGAAATTGTATCCCTGCAGATTTCACCTTCATGATATTCTTTCTTGCTCTTATTTGTGGGCTTCTCTTTCTCTGCTAGGCCCATAAATTTTAGTGTTTCTTTCTTATTTCACACACTGTCCTTGGACAATCTATGGTTTCAGGGTTCACCTACTCAGTGTTAAGGATATCTCAAGCCCAGACTTTCACACTGAGCTCTAGATAAATATATTCAACCACCAACTGGTCATATCCACCTGGCTGCCTCACAGGTACCTCATATTCAATTTATCCAAAACTGTTTTTACCTTTCCTTAGTCTCCAGAATTTGGTGAATGATGCTACCATCCTCCCAATATCCTAAGTCAGAAGCCAGGAAGTCATCTTGGATTTCTCCCACTCACAGCTCATCAGTTATTGAGCCCTTTTGATATTGCCCTGTTAAAATGTCATATATCTCTTTCTCCCCAAATTCACTACCAAAGGTCTTCATTGCTTCTTGACTGTTAATTATAAAAGCTTTTAATTATATTGTCTCCTTGCTTCAGGCTTCACCCCCTTCAGTCTTTTTCCTTAACCCCTCCAGAGTGAACCACCCAAAATTTAAATCTCTTGACACCACCTGCTCAAAATTCTTAAATGGTTTCATCTTGTGAGAGGATAATCCTAAATGCATTTGATGACTTTTAAGATCCTATAGACACATCCATCATGATGGCTATTTTTAATATATGAAGAACTCCTACAACTCAACAAACAACCTAATTAAAAAATGGGCAAAGATTTAAGTAGACATTTCTCCAAAAAAAGATATGCAAATTGCAAATAAGCACATGAAAAGATAATCAACATTACTAATCTTTAGGGAAATGAAAATTAAACCACAATGAGGTGCCACTTCACACCCATTGAAATGACTACTACAAAAACCCCACAAAATAATAAATATTGGCAAAGATGTGGAGATATTGGAACTCTTGTGCACTGCTGGTGGAAATGTAAAATGGTGCTGCCACTATGGAAAACAGTGTGGTGATTCCTCAAAAAATTAAAAGTGAATTATCACATGATCCAGCAATCCTACTTCTAGGTACATACCCAAAAGAATTGAAAGCAGGGATTCAAACAGATATATTTGTACAATCATGTTTATGGTGAAATTATTCACAATAGCTAAAATGTGGAAGCAACCCAAGTGTCTTACCAGTGGATGAATGGATAAACAAAATGTGGTATATACACACAATTTGCCTTAAAAAGGAAGGAAATTCTGACACATGCTACAACACTGATGAAACTTGAAGATATTGAGTGAAATAACCTTATCACAAAAGGACAAATACTGTACAACTTGTCTTATATTAGGTACTTAGAGTAGGTAAATTCATAGACACAGTAGGTAGAATGGTGGTTGCTAGGAGCTGGTTGGAGGGGTAAATAGGGGTAATGTTTCATAAGTGCAAAATTTCCTCTTAAGAAGATAAAAAAAGTTCTGGATCAGAGGGTGGTGATCGTTGTCCAACAATGTGAATGTACTTAAAGCCACTGTACACTTAAAAATGGTTAAAATGGTCAATTTTATGTCATGTATATTTCACTACAATTTAAAAAAAGAAAGATCTTGTAGAACCTGATTCTTAACTATCCGTTCTTGTTAACAGCACTTGCTCCAGCAGTCCTGAACCGCTTATAACTCCTCAAATACACTAGGAGTTTCTGATTCTCATGAACCAGTGCTTTCCTGTGTGTTGCCTGGTAATTTCTTACTCCTTCTTCGAGTTACTGCTCAAATCTAGGGTGACTAACCATCACCCTGATTTGCCTGGAACTAAGGGGTTTCCCAGAATTTGGGACTTGCAGTGCTCCAATCAGGAAGGTCTCAGGCAAATTGGCACAAGTTGGTCACCCCACTCAAATCCCAACATTATACCATTTGCAAATTTGATCAGCATCCGCAAATATTCTGAGTGTCCTTGTTTAAAAACTTGAAAACTTCAACTTGGAAAGAATCAACATCAGAATTCTATGTGCTGGAAGATATTTATGCAGATTCATATCTATTTATTAATTGACATCTCTTGAGCAATTATATATTCTTTGGCTTGTGCTATCATCTAAAACATATTTCTTTCTTTTCTCTATAAGAGTATCATAAAAATCTAGTCAAATGCCTTGCTGAGATCCAGATACACTGTATCAAAATGCATTCTGTTCCTTTGATCCACCAGTTTTGCCAACCTGTCCAATACAGATTTTCTTTGTGAACGCATACTGGCTTCACATGGTCATAGTGTGTGTGCGGGTGTGTATATGTGTGTGTGCCCTTGGGAGTGCATATGCGTATCTGAATAATCCTTTCAATTAACCCCTCTAGAACCTTACCTTGGACCAACATTGATTGACTTATAAAGAAATATCCTACTCTACTCTGTACCCACATTGCCACAGATTTCATAAGTTTTCAAAAATATTGAAGCCAATAAAGGGAATGAAAGATTTTCTTCTCCTGACTGTATTAGATTTAGAAGCCAGTACTATAAGCAGTGTCTTTGTTACTGAAATATGTCTCTCACAGCACAGACTTGGGATCTACCTGCTAGGACCTGGTGAACTGGCTGAGTCTGAAGCAAACAAAATCTAGGATTCTTAGGAATGTTTGTTTCACGTGTAAACTAGCCATGGGAATACACATTTATTTACAGGGAGACAAATACAGGTCTTGATTAGTGGCAAATCATCCACATTAAAACCAGTAATTGCTACCCTGTGGAGGGATTTGGAGACAGATGCACCTCAGTTTAAACTGATAGCTTAAATAATTGCAACGTTTGTTTTATTTTGTTTCCAAGTGGAAACAGGGCTGTGTCTGGCTGTTCTGGGTTTGCACCATGCAGCTAGGGAAGAGAGCCCTTTCCCTCTGTGAGAGGTTAGTTTATTGCCTGCCTGCAGTACAAGCTTCATGAGAGTTGCAAATAAGAAACAAATTTCAAATGCAAAGAAGAAAACGAGTTTGTATTTATTACACAAGATAAATTCCTGGCATTGAAATCTTTAGCTGCTCAATATGTTCAATCCCAGAAACTTCTGCTCTATTTCTTTATTTTGGAACAATAAATGGATTCAGTTTTCTCATCATGACACCATTCCTGAAGTACATTGTCTTAGAGTAAAATGTCAACCAACCAGCATGATAGTCATTACCTAAGAATAGTAAAAATCACAACGTTACTACTGTTGTTATTATTGTTATCATCAGGAAGACCTGTAACCCTAATATGACTCTGCCACTGATTAGCTTTGTCTTGTAGTCTGTTTCATGATTTGTAAAATTGGGATAAACAGTGCCTGGACTGTAAACCTCAAAGGATGCTTGGGAGTTGGTGACATTTACTGAGCGTGCTCTGTGTGCCAGAATGTTTGGCACTTTACATTCATCTTCACAGCAGCCCCATGAACATGAATGGTAGTATTACCCTCATTTTGCAAACTGGGAAACTGATGCTGAGAGAGATTAAATAATGTACCTGAGATCCCATGGCTTCCAGGATTTGATCCCATACTGAGCTGAATCCACCCTGCCTATAGCACATGCATGCACTTTTTCAGCTATAAGCTATAGACCTACCATAGAAATGTAGGTACATGAAAAGAGCACTGGTTCTCTCGTCCAGAGTGAGATGGGGATTTTACACATTCCTGTGGATTTCCTAAAAACCCTATATGATTTCACTGATTTCTTAAGCCAAACGTAACAAGGTTAGTGGAATCTTTCAGAAGTATCACATAACAAAGCTGATGTTTATACAATATTAAAAGCATCACCTATTATTTACATAAATGTGCTTAATGTCAATGCATTTAAAAGAAGCATTCAACACAAAGCTGATATTCATTCATGATATTCAAGTACTGCTTAACCTTCATATAATGGAAACAATTGTTTATGCAATCTGGTCCATGAGTTCAAAAAATCTTTCCTTTTATATGCCTTCTTTTATAAAATCTCAATGGGGGAAAAATTTCATCTCAGCTACTGTCATCCAACACCGTTTCTCTTGCATTTTATTCAAACCAAAAATTTTTAGGAAGAACTTTCATCTCTCCTAGAATTAGTCTGGTTACTCTTGAAGACACACTCTAATTCTTTCCATTTCTTGTATTTCCTAAATATTTTCTACCCACATTTAGTATTTCTTTAACCAAAGTAATGCTCCATACTCTTGGGCTGGCACTAATGGAATTCTGAATACTTTCCCCTTGAATATATACTCCAAAATATATTGTTCTGGTCCTAGGATACATATATTTTGTTTTACACATTGGATATAGTGGTTATGAGGGTGAGGAAATTTAAAAAATTAAATACTCTCTGAGAAGAAAATGATCAGTGATTACAGTGGGCAGATACTATCCTAAATTCCTAATTTTGAGACAGTTTAAACATCAAAGTGATTTTGCATTTCTTTTCATTCTAGTCAATATTAACACAAACTAGTCCCTTAATTTAAAGGACTGTTGGAACTGTTATAGAGTCTTTAAACGTGACTAAAGTTTCCTCCGAGGAGAGAAATGATTTGTATGTCATCCAACTAATGCCTTCGGGTCAATCTATTTCCTAAATTAAAATGTGGAAACATGAGCTGAATAGATAGACTTAAAATAAGGAGCAGCAATGAAAGAGAAAGAAACTGATTCTTGAGTCTTGTCTCTCTCTCTCTCTCTCTCTCTCTCTCCACACACACACACACACACACAACAGGTGCACAGGAAAAGAATTTTGATTTAATAATCTGTGTGCAAACACTAAACAAAATAAAATAGAAAAATAGCTCTACATGGTTAATTCATGTGGTTAGTATAAGCTTTAGTGTTTGCTTCAACAAAATGGGAGACAAGTACTATATCATAGTGAATGTGAAAGCCTAAGAATTGTATGTCAGGAAAAATAATTTTAGAAGGTGCAATTCAAAGGGTAAATTTAGAAAGTTTTATCTTGGAATTCATGCCAATCTGAAACCTTTGAGATCTTTGAATAAACAAAAGTGTGACCGTGTTGGAAATCTTATTTTAGAGCACAAGAGGGTCAAATATAATCATTTGGATTCATTTTCCCTATTGGATGAGAGCCAGTGGAATCAAGTGTAGTTACACTGAATCCTGCTATTAATCACGCGCTCTTATTTTCAGGTCTGCCGGGAAACAACTGTGGCAGACAGATTGAGCTGGCATGGAGAGATCAGAAATAGGAGAGCCCTTTCTATGAAAAGACCTAGATGAGCCTCAGAGAAGGAGTCATGGACAGACTGGAGAAATGTGAGGTGTTTGAAGCTAAAAATCAAAAGGATTTATTTTTGGTGGGGAAAAAAATTAACCCCCACCATAATCTTTCACAAAGCTATTGAGTAAATAGTAATTCTTTTTTTTATTTTTTATTTTTTTGCTGAGGAAGATTTGCCCCTGAGCTAACATCTATTGCCAATCTTCCTCTTTTTTTTGCTTTAGGAAGATTAGCCCTGAGCTAACATCTGTGTCAATCTTCCTCTACCTTTATATGTGGGTCGCTGCCACAGCATGGCTGACGAGTGGTATAGGTCTGCGCCTGGCATCAAAATCTATGAACTTGGGCTGCTGAAGCAGAGCATGCCAAATTTAACCACTAGGCCATAGGGCTGGCCCCACTATAGTAATTCTTTATATACTTGAAAACAAAATTGTTTCAACCTAAACCTTTTTTAAAATATTTCTTTAAATGTTAGAAGTTGTGACTGGGTGGGGGTGGGGGTTGATGGAGGGGAGTGGGGCACACAGAGGCTTAAAGGTACTAATAATGTCATTTCTTTTTCTTTGTTTTTCTTTTGTGTTTTTGTTTTTGGGTTTTTTTGGTGAGGAATATTGGCCCTGAGCTAACATCCATGCTGATCTTCCTCTATTTCATAGGTGGGCCATCACCACAGCATGGTTTGATGAGTGGTGTGTAGGTCCACACCCGGGATCCAAGTCCATGAACCCCAGGCCACCAAAGCCTAGCGTGCAAACTTAACCACTACACTACCGGGCCAGCCCCAATAATGTCATTTCTTATATGATACTGTTGTTTTATTCTTTAAATTTTACATGCACACATGATGTACTCTCTTTCAATGATATATTTCTTTCTTTCTTTTTTTTTTTGAGGAAGATTAGCCCTGAGCTAACTGCTGCCAATCCTCCTCTTTTTGCTGAGGAAGACTGGCCCTGAGCTAACATTCATACCCATCTTCCTCTACTTTATATGTGGGACACCTACCACAGCACGGTGTGCCAAGCAGTGCCATGTCCACATGGGGGATCCGAACCGGTGAACCCTGGGCCGCTAAAGCAGAACGTGCACACTTAACCAGTGCACCACCGGGCTGACCCCTGAATGATATATTTCTTGATAAAAATTTTTTACCATTAGGAGATGCCATTTAGTATGCTGCTGTGATTCTAAGCACCTCGCTTATCTGTTAACATATCTTCATCCTATTATTTGAAAATTATTTTGTTTATGTACATCTACTACAGTATCACACTCTAATTAAAAGATGTAAGATTAAACTTTCCTTTCTGAACCACTTTTAGACTACAGTTTTGTCTTGTGACAAATGAAGAAAATTGCCAGAAGAGATTCAGGAAAATTAAATTTGAGTAGAAACTTTCCTTTACTCCTGAACCTGTTACTCCCATAGAATGGCTCCAAATAATAGTTCTGTAAAGGTATTTGGGTGGAGATATGCTGAAAGGTTTAGAAAACATATATCTCTATAGAGAATTCTCCCCCAATCTGTCCTTCTCCTGTCTCCAACATGCTACTATATCTTGTATCAGGAGCACATTGTTTGTAGCAATTATTTTTTAATGGGAAGAGGGAGTCGGGGTGAAATCCCTAAAGTTTTAAAGGCAAACTGGAAAGTACCAGTTTTAATTTAACTCTCTCTATATACATTTGAAGATTAATGGGCTCTCTGGTAATGCTGTAGCTTTTGGAACTCACTCAGAAGGGGGTTAAAATGGAAATGCTGACAGATTGTGAACTTCAGTGGTATGAATGGTGCCGCTGTAACACTTTACTACACAGGCATGATGCCGATTGTAACAGACATCCCTGTGGCCATATTTCAATTTTTTAAAAACTTTACACACACACAGACACATTTGTTTGAAGGGCAGACCAAAATAAAATATCAGTGTACTTAGTGGGACAATCTTCTGTACATCTGTGTCCCTTTTATTCTATCTTGTCTGGTGTTCGGACTGAGATTACGCTAGTGCTTTGGCTATGAACTTAAAACTGATTAAGGTTCCCTGCCAGAGAAAAGTAAGTTGCCTTCACATCAGTTGGTAGTGTCCATTTACTTCACTTGACAAATGAACTATAAAGAATCAGTGCTATATGAATAGAATAGTGAGCCATTATACGGGAGGAATGAGAAACAGGTAACTGGGATGTCAGAGACAAGTAGTTAATAGACGGTGGCTCATATTTGTTTTGGTACTTCCAAGTTTTGTTTCAACAGGTCAGCTAGGCTACAGTAGATGTGAAATTATCAACTGGATAACCTTGAGATTCTGCTCAAAGGGAATGTGGTTGGGTGGGATTGGAATGGTGGACTTTTAGTATTATCCAAAATGTGTTTCTGTCTGGTTTTCAGGTCCAGTCCCAATAAATATGTTACAGTTCCCACCAAAAGTCAGAATAAAACACCCTTCCAGTACCACATGGCCAAAAGCGCCTTGAAGAACCTGGGAAGCCAAGTGGAAGAAGAACACATCATATAGAGTTCAGTAGCTCCTTGACCAGCAAATCAAGAAAGGAAGATCATTCTGCAAACTGTTTTGGATGTACAGTTGAGTAAATTATTGAAACTGAGAGTAAAGAACCAGAACAAAGGAAGAACGATCCTAGCATAAACAGACTCGGGAAGGAAACAGTGGCAGCAAAGAAGATCAAGAGAGCTTGAGGAATAAAAGACAGGGAATTCATGTTGGATCAGAGCTGGAAAAATTTCGTCACCATCCAAGCTAAAGATTTTCATCAGTTTCCCTAGTGAAGAGGGATTGAGAGAGTTTATCATTTGTAATCTGTTGTTTATAAACATGCCTTAGTTAGCTATGTGATAAGTGTATATAGTTATCTTCCCAAAGTGACTATTAAGTCATTTCATGAATCTTTGTTGTCACCTTTTCAAAGTCCCCAGTTAAAGAATCTTTCCAGGTATTGGCCTGGAGCCCCCACCTCCTTATTGCAGCCAGAGAACGCATCCCTTATTACTTTAGCAAAGTCTGTGTGTCTAACTATGTGCTAAACACAAAAAGAAATCTTAACTTCCAGTACCCATATTTTAAAATGAGTAAAGTTCAAGCATGCATCTCTCAAATATTTCATCAGTTTCCAAGGAATCATGGCCAGCATACAAGAATCCTTCAAGTTTCTCTAGTCTAATGGATAGAGAAGAAAATTAGGTGAAGTCCAAATTCCTGAAAGAGGCTCCATGATCTTTCCAGCCTCCTCTCTACATTGTAGCCATTCCAACTGCAGGCCCCCGGTCATGATGCCAGGGCCTTTCTATTGCCCACATTGCCACCTTCACCCCAACTGGCTTGGACTTTCTTGTCTACTTGGCAAATACACACTCATTCTTAAAGACCTAAGCTTTATATGTTTCCACTCACTCTCAATAGAATTGTGTCTTATCTGCTTTGTGCCCTAACTGCCCCATATCACCTGCTGGTTATTCTTACTTTTTTCTATCATCCATACTGGTTGATTTTTCTTACTAGATTCTATCTCTAGCAAGTTATAAGCTCCTTAGAGGTAGTAATTATTTCATATATCTTCATAACCCCAGGTTTTAGAACAGTGCCTGGTACCTAGTACGTAGTTATTCACTCATTCAATAAATATTTAAGCATGGAACTTTAAGCCATAATTATTTGTCTTCATAATTACATGAACAAGAGTACTTACTAAGAGATATCACAGGCAGTCAATAAATAAGTACTGTGTTCAGTAACTAAGTCAGGAATGGTTGGACATATTAACGTATGATCACTAGTCTATCTGCATCACAATTACCTCTAATACTTGTTAAAAATGCAGATTCCTGAGCCCCACCTCAGACATACTTAGTCAGAGCCTCTAGGCATAAAATTCAGGAATCTGTAACTATACAAAGCAACTTGTGACTTATATGCATGCTAAACTTTGAGAATCATTGGATTCCAAAGAGTACAGGCTTTGGAATTTGATGGATCTAGACCAGGGTTCCAGCTCTACCATTTATTAGCTGCATGACCTTGGAAAAGTAAATTAACCTCTCAAAGCCTCAGTTTTCTTACCTATAAAACAAATATAATAATGTCTCCTCATTGGGTGGTTGAGAAGATTATAACGTAAGATATGTTAAAGCACCTAGAACTGGCCCATTACAGAGAAGTGCTTGGTAGTATCAGTTCCTTCCTTGTCTTCCTGCTCCAGCTTCACTTTGCTCCCCAAGGTATCTTCAGCAATCGGAATACCTGAAGATAGGCACCACACCTGTCCCTTAGATATCCTCTGTGCAGACCAAGCAAGCTTATCATCATTGTCATAATTTTGAATATGATTGCTTGAACTCTATACACAAGCTAAATATTCATATTGCTTTTTTATCTCCTCATGGAACTAATCAGACTTTGATATGGGTTATATTAAATTTTTACTTTTGCATAAATGGATATTCCCTTTCTAAAGTACGCCAAGACTTGCAATGTCTGACAGGATCTGTAGGCATCTGTTGCCTCCCCATCAATTTTGAGACTGGCCTGGTGCAAATTAACTTTTCCTCCTCTTCCATGGAAAAACAGATATTTTAATGATCTTTCATAATATTGCCACTATTCTTGCAAGAATCTTGTTCCAAAATGTGGGAAAGTTTCTTCCATTTCCACACCACAAAAAAATACTCTTACCATTAGTCTGTTTTTCTTTTTTTGAAAAAGCGTGGGGGCTATATTCACTTTGAAATTCTTTGAAAAGATAAAATAGAAATGTTCTATATTGAATTTTCTAATGTTCTCTGTAGGGTGAGAGGAATTTTCACTGAGGGTGCCGGTAGAGGGTCATGAGTGTGAGTTAGAGTTCTGATGTACCACCTCAGGCAGACAGCTATCCACAATCAGTTCTGGTCTGACTTTCGATGATGTGATTCCATCCCTAGTTACTGTAAATTTAGGTTCTCTGTTAAAGTCTGGAGCGTTTTGTATGAGTATCCATGTACAATATAGCAAATACCTGACACAAATTGTTGGAAAATTGTAGTGCTGATTTCAGATGGGGAAGATAAACCTTATTATAAAAGAACCAAAGATGTAAGGAAACATGAGAGAAGCAAGACGTTTTAGCTGGCCCTCAAATACATCCTAATGGCAACTATTATACAAATACATTGTAAAGGAAAAGTGTACATCATATCCTGCTTTACATTTAAAATTCAAAGTCTTGATTGTTTTGTCCCTACTATATTTTTACCTTAGCCTCCTCACTCCGAGGTTACCTTCGAAATAAGATTCCCTGGTATTCAAGCAAACATTTGCCAGTTGCTGAGCAAGTATTTCACCTTATTATGAGTTTTCTGTAGTCCACTTCCATTCAGCCTATCCTTTTCATTAGCTAACAGTAACTTTCCCCTTATACTACATGACATTGAGAGAACATACAGTTAGTAGAAAATTAGTCTCAGAAGCAGTGAATATGAAAAACACTAAGTTCATTTCTGAATGGAGGCGTGTAACCCTGTCATTTTGTTCTTCAAATATAAACGCTACGCTTCCTAGAAGACCATTCCAGGAGAGGACTCCAGCTTGTTTCAACATTTTATGGAGGAAAAATCATAGGGTGGTTTTTGAAACTTGCCATATTACATTTGAAATGTCGAATTTTCCCCTAGGCTGACTCTGCAAATGTGTATCTATCTACCCAGCTGTTTGACTGTCCTCGAGTCCAGCTCAGTCTGTGGATCTGCCTTCCTCTAGCTACACAAACTCATCTTAACTCATTTTTTATATGTCTTTGCTTCTTCCCTAGCATATTCTCCATGTTAGTTATTCCAAACCATCCACATACTCCTCAGGAGCCAAATCCAACTATTTCCCTCAATCTTGAAACTTTTATTAGTTCTTTTTCTGATTTATGTGAATAACACATGCTTATTATAAAATATAAAAATGGAAAAATAAAAAAGAATTAATAATAAAATTGAATTTATCATCACTAATTTCACCACCCAGAAATTATTTTTATGCTACTATTAATATTTTGGTATATTTCCCTTTAATCTTTATTCTAGGATGCTTAATATACACCAAACATACCCATATATATTTTACTGTATGTAGTTTCTCATCGTGTTTTATCCACTTAAAATATTTTTAAAAATTGCCATGCTAGGAAATATCCTTCAAAATATTATTTTTCTCATTGTTGCATAAAGTTACGTTATATGAATGTACCATAAGTTGTCTATTTAGAAGCAAAATAATGCTGCGATGGTCATCCTTAATCATATGTTTTCATGGGCACATCTGATTATTATTTCCTTAGGATATATTTCTAGAATCAAAATCACTAATCAAAAAATATAGCATTTTTAAGGCTTTTAATCCATATTGGCAAATTTCCTCTAGTTGTACCTAATTTACACTTCTCTAGCGGGTATAAGAGTACCAGTTTCACTCTACCTTCATCAACACTGCATGTTACACTTTCTTTAAAAATCTTTGTCATTCGCCTTTTTTAAAAAATGGGAACTTATTATTTTAACTTGTACTTCTTGAGCTGAGTTTGTTACATGTTTTAATATGTTGCGGGACAATTTGATTTCTTCCCATGTAAATTGCATATCCCCACTGTTCATTTTTCTACATTTCCATATTCATGTCTTTTCTTACTGATTTATAAGAAATCTCCATGTATTAAAGATCTTCACATTCTATCAAAAAAAAAAAAACGACCTGAACTCTTCGAAAATACCAAGGTCGTAAAGTGACTAACCACCCAGTTTTCCTGGGACTGCGTGGCGTTCCCAGGACATGGAACTTTCAGTGCTAAAAGCAGGAAAGTCTGGTAAATAGAGATGAGTTGGTCACCCTCACTGGGGACTGTTGCAGATGAAAGCAGACCAAATGCAACTAAATGCAACATGTGATCCTGAAGTGGGAAAAAATAGATTTTCTGTAACATATGGAAATAATTGGTAAATCTTAAATAGGTCTACAGATTAAAGAATAGTGCTGTGTCAATATTAATTTCCCAATTTTGATAATTGAACAGTGGCTGTAGAAGAGAATATCCTTGTTTTTAGGAAATACACACTGAAGTATTTAGGATAAAGTGGCATAATGTCTGCAAAGTACTCTCAAACAATTGCGGGGGGGAGAGAGAGAGAAACAGGGCGAATATGATAAAGCCAACATGGTAAAAATGTCAGTATTTGGAGAACATGGCGGAATGGTATTTGGAAAATCCTCACACTCTGTGTTGTAACTTTTTATAAGTCTGTAATTATTTCAACATAAAATGTTTTATAAAAAGATATTAATTGTCTGCTATGCACTGCAAATATTTTCCCCAGTTTTTCATTTGTTTCTTCATTTGATTATATTGTGTAACATTTGTATTTCTTTTTTATTTTACCACTTGGAAAATTTAAATCATACTTCCGTCCGTCTTTCTGAGAGACCGCATGTCTTCGAGCACAGGCATGTCTGCCTGATGATTTTGTCCTCAGTTCTTAGCATAGTGTCTGGAACCTATTGCTGCCCAATAAATATTTGATAAATAAATTGATAAATATAAATAATCTTACCTACCTCTAAAGAAGTACATTTTTACATATATTTACTTCTAAATTGTCACACAGTCAAATATTTCTACAAACCCATTAATTTGGAATTTACTTTGGTTGTACACAATGAGGTGGAGATAAATTTATTAAGACTAATAGTTTTAGCACTCTTTGTAAAGATCCTCTTTTCTAAGGAGTTTTGAAATGCCACCTTCATTATATACTGAATCTTATATCCTCACGAGGAGCTGTAGCAAGGTTGTATGTATTCTGTTTCAGTAGCCCCTTGTTCTGAAACTCTTCTTTTGATAAAAAGAGAAGGAGGGAGGGTGGCAGAGAGAGAGAGAGAAGGAGGAGAAGGGGAAGGGGAGGAGGAGGACGAAGGAAGGAAAGGAGGACAGGAGGGAGGAAAAAGGAAGGAAGGGGAATTATCGAGAGCATCAACTTTATGCAGAGTCAGTCTTCATGGGTTTACATCTTGATTACCAGTTTTGAGATCTCAGACTATTTAGCTAACCTTTTTCTGCCTTGATTTCCTCCTCTGCAGAATAAAGATAATAAATAGTACCTACTTAATGGCATTAAGAGGATAAAATGAGTTAATATATATAAAATACTTAGAACAATATTCAAGCACGGTAAGCATTATGAAGTATTTGTTATATTATTCTGTTTTGAACTCCTATACTATCACTTAATAATGCTATATGCTTTTTGTTCTATCTTCTTGAGTCTACATTGTTTCCTCCCACTTTCTGTCACCTAAGTTTGTGTCCTTGGCTCTCTGTTCTTCATTTCAATATTTACTTATTAGAAAACAGACTCCACTGTCAAGGCCTCAAGTACCATTTTATGCAGATAATGAAGAAATCTAAGCTCTGGCTGCTCTCCTGAACTCTAGCTTCCAACTCCAACAGATCTTTGGATAGTTCCGACACAACGTCTTACCAAGATCTCAAATGTAGTATGTCTCAAATGGAATTAATTATCTTCCTTCGACCTTGGGCAATGGTATAATTTCTTAATCACTCAGAGTTGAAATTTCATCTCTATATATCTTAATCTAACCAGTTATCAGATCTTCTTGATTCCTTTTTTTTGAGCAAGATTAGCCCTGAGCTAACATTCATGCCCATCTTCCTCTACTTTGTATGTGGAACGCCTGCCACAGCATGGCCTGATAAGCAGTGAGTAGGTCCGCACTCAGAATCTGAACTGGCCAACCTTGGGCTGCCGAAGGTGAAGTGCAAACTTAACCACCGTGCCACAAGACTGGCCCCTTGATTCCTTTTTATAATGATTCTTATTTAGCTTTTCTATTGTTCCTACTATAGTTCAAGATACTAAAATATTTCAACACCTACACCGACCTTATCCTCCAGCCTTCCTTCTTTTCCATCTTGGCATCTGGTGCTGATCAATCTTCTTAAAATGAGAACTTGGAACATAATCACTTATCAGTTTGAAATTCTTTAATTAGTTTCCTATTGACCATAGATTAAACCTTAACCCATGGAATGTAAACTCAATGAAGGGAAGAATTTTCATGCATTTTATTCACAGATGTACCTCAGTGCCTAGAATAATTCCTGGCACATAGTAGGTAACATGATAGATGTTTATTGAATGACTGAGTGAACTCTTATCCTGGCATTCAGGAGTTTCCATAGCTTACCCTCAACTTCTCTTCCAAGGCATCAACCTCTAACCCAAGCTACTGAATCTGCTCCTATATTAATTCAGAGGCCTTCCTCTTGTCCATTTGCTGTTAGTCTCCTACTCTCCATTTCCAAGCATAATATCTTTCTCTTCTCCACCTGTGTAAATCCTCTTCACTTTTCAAGGCCCAGCTAAGTCCCAAGGTCTCTGGTTAATCTGTCTTGATAAATTTGAGCTATGCGAATCTCCATCCTAAAAAGTCAAAAGCATTTAAACCTTACACTGTTTATTTTTTACTGGGCAAATGCTTCCTCTCCCCCAAATGAACATAACTCTATTTGAGGGTATACGCACTCTTTGGCATCTCCTGCATGATAAGGGCTCTGTTAACTCTAACCAGCAACTGCTTTCTTCTTATATTCGAAGAACCTGAGATACATTTTAATAATAACTCCATTTCAAACAGTATTCAAATATTGGGACTCAATATTGTAAATAGAAAAATATTTTTAATCTTTAAGTAACTGATGGGGAAATGGAGAGAGAAACTGAGTTGGGTGAGTTACTTAAGACCTGCTTAATTGTTATCTATGCTTTCCCCCAAACCCAATTAATTGTCCTCCTTTAGCTGGCCAGTAGTCAAAAATAGAAAATCTGTAATTTAGGGCTATTTAAGAACGACTATCTTTCCTCAGCCCTGGATTTATTTCTAGGAGGATTCCAGAAAGCTGTGGCTATTTGTTACAAAAATCGGGGGTGGAAGGGGTAGACTTTACAGAGGCTAGAGCTGGCATGTGGCCCCTTAACTAAGTGATCAAAGTTAACATCACTAGTAATAAGATATAACAATGTTATGTTTACCCAAAAGGATGCCCTGAGAAAAGGCACAGCATCGCTTCAGTGGTATTTATGCTGAAGATACACAACCTGAATCTAATTATGAGAATACATCACACAAATCCAAACTGAAGGATCTTCTACAAGTGACTCACCGGTGCTCTTCAGAAGTATCAAAGTCATGAAAGACAAAGGGCAGGAAACCCCACAGATGGAAAGAGACTAAGGCGATATGACAATTTAATTAATCTCTTTGTTAATTAATTAATTAACAAACACAATGTGGGATCCTGGATTAGATCCTAGAGAAGACAAAAGACATTTGGGAAAACTGACAAAATTTGAATAAGATCTACAGATTAGTTAATAGTATTGTATCAGTGTTAATTTCCTGGTTTTGATAATTGTACTGCAGTGATATAAGACAATAACCTTAGAGGAAATTGGGTAAAGGGTATACAGGAATTCTCTGTACTATTTTTGCAACTTTTCTGTAAATTTAAAATTATTTCAAAATAAAAAGTTGAAAAATTGAGGGAGAGGAAGATGAGTTAAATTCTATATTCTTGGAGAAAAAATTCCAAGGGTCACATCAATCATTTCTATTCGTCTATACGGTCACTTTAACCCTTGTAATATGTGTGTAATGTGGGATGCCTTTCAGCATGAGGAATGCTTATTAGCCGCACAGAATAGACAAGGAAAATTTGGAGAAATGATATTCATTGGTATACATCAGTCATTCATTGGATAGACACGCCAAGTAGTATTTTAGGTGCTGAAAATACAACAATGAGGAAGATAATAGATTCCTGGCCTCCTGAAATTTCCAGTCTTACTAATAAGAAAGAGAAAATCAGAACTTATTTTTTGCAAAAGTTGGAAGGTGGACTTTTATGAAAAGGCTGTAGAGGATGGGGACTTACGTCAAAAAAGAAATTTGTTACAAAAATTGGAGAAGGCATTCACATCGGCAAGGCCATGGTGTGCTAGCGTGCTCGTGATGCTTAACTGCAGACCATTAATCCCTGCTGTAAGCGGGAGAAGGGCAGAAGGCAGAAAAGTGGATTGCAGGAGAGAAAAATCAGTAGAAAGTAGTAACGGGGACAGACTGAAAGGAAAGAGGGAAGGGAGGAAAGGTAGAAATGAGAACCGTGGCAGTCAGTCAAAAGCATGACTTAGGCCACAGACATAACTGAGAAAAAAGCAAGACAAGTCGCAGGAGAGGGAAGGACTCCGCTGAGCCAAGTGTGGTTTCAGAAGGTGTGTGTGAAGAGGTTAAAGAAAAAGATTAGGGATGGGAGACACGCAAGAGGGAAACATCAAATTGGGGACTGCTGAAGAAGGGAATGGTGCATGGAGACTTCGAGGAAGGAAGGATACTGGTCACCTACAAGCTTGGGAAAGGTGGAGGGAGGACGGCGTGGGAAGCGAGAGCGCCCGGGCGGTGCCAAGCGGCTGCGTGCGCGCCCGGGGCGCGGTCGGCCCAGGGGCTTGCGAACAGGGGGCCCCGGCCGGGCGCGGGGTGGGGGAAGGTTGCGGGGCGGAGGGGGAGGTGTGCACTATGTTTGGTGATGTCATTGCAAGTCAGTGAGCGGTGAAATTTAACACCGGCCGGATTCGCTTGGCTCCTCTTCTTCCAGGGGAAGCAGCCGGCGGCAGTCCGTGCCGAGCGCCTGCAGTTGCCACCGGCCCCCTCGCACCGACTAGATTTCCGAAGTGGGTGTGTGTGCTTGTCTGACAAATGTTCCGGCGCGGGCTGTTTCCAAGGACTTCCTCTCTCTCTTCATCTCCTTCCCTCCCCCACCCCTTTCTCCTCCCAGGCCCAAAGCAGAGGACTCCACTGGAGTCACAGAGTCGCCTTTGAACCGCAAGTGAACTCGCGGGCTGCACTCGCAGCGGAGCTCCCGCTGCTGCCGGCGCCCCGCCGCCTGCCAGTGAGGTCTCCTCCTCGCCCGCCCTCCCAGGGGAGCGCCCCCCCGCCCCGGGCTCGTCCGTTACCGAGCTAGGGAGCTAGAAAGCCTAGCTGTCCACCCTTCGGGTGCTATTGTGATCCCTCTCCCCGTCGCCCCCCTCCCTTTTTTTTTGGTTGTTGTTGCGGTTTTGGAGCATCTTTTTCATGTGATTTTTTTTTTCCTTTTTCATGGACAGTACCTGCACCCTTAGCAGTTCGGAGTTGGCTTCTGTTTTCCGTTAGCGCTTTGCTGCACGGACAAATGCATACAAATGCATTTAGGAGCCCACAGGACAAGGCGTGGAAAGGTCTCCCACACAGCAAAAACGTAAGTAGCCCACCCGCCAGGGCAGGGGTTAGACCAACCCCTCTCCCCACCCCCGGATCCGCCGAGCCGGTTGGAGATTTGTGCTCCTGCTCCTTGGCACTTTCTGAAGTTGGGAGCCGATGAGCAGCTGTGGCATCTTCCTCTTGTCTCCTCAATTTGTAAAATACCGTGTTTGAAAGGAAGCCTCCTGCCAGCGGGTCCCTCAGACAGTTTATGCTAAAGAGATCCTGCGGCTCGGGAGGAAAAGCTCGCTGGCGCGCGTCCCGACGCCGGCGGCGGCGGCTCCCGCGGCTCCGGAGGTGGGCTCGGACGCCCGCCCCGGCTCCAGCTTCCGCTGCCCTGGGGCCCTTCCTCCCTACTCCTCCCTCAGGGCCCTAGCTGAGGTCCTGCTTCCCTGCGGTGCTCCTCGGGGCGTCCAGCTTGGGGACTGCTGGGGCGCTAGCGGTCCCCTGGGCTCTGTGCGCGCAGCCTCGACCGCGGGGCACAGGCGTGGGGCAGAGTTGCCGAATGGGGGAGAGGGTGCCCGCAGAACCTCGGGCGTCAGGGCGCTGCTAGACCTACGGGACTCAGAGGCAGTCGACTCGTCGTTAGAAGGCCAACAAACGTGCAGCCCATCTGGAGCCAAGGTTGCGCCCTGATCCCTGGCATGTCACTGTGGAAGGGGCCGGACTAGGGGGCGGGGCTGCTGCTCCCGGGGAGTGTTCGCGCCGGCCCTGGTTGGCACCCCACCTACACTTTGGGCAGTGTACCTGCTCCCACCCCCTCACTGGGTAAAGAGCGTGGGTATGGGGCGAAAGACCTTGGCCAGCTGCCCGGGTCCCCCTGGAAGAGGTCAATGGATTACGCAAGTTTGCTTCTGGGCCCGGGGAGGCGAGGGACAAAAGCGGCTGTGGTCGTTCTCTGCCGGGAAGCTACTCCTCGGGAGAGTAGGTGCCCGCCGGGAGGGTAGGAGGAGGGCAGGGGGTAGAACTGCCTGGGCCAGCCGAGGGCAGGCGGAGGCGGGGTGCGGAGAAAGACCGCCTTGTGGCAGCGTTTGTGTGAACATGTGCTTCCCAGCCGCGTGCGGCCGAGCCTGGCTGGGGCTCGCGCGCTCTCTCCTCCGACCCCTGGACTCCCTGGCAGCCGGGCTTCCACTCCGGCGGGGATGCCCTTCCCCACGCGCCCGCACCTGGACGAATCAGGAGGAGGAAAGCTCCCACCCTCCGCACCCGGCGCGTGCGACGAGGTGCCCGGGCCAGGAGACCCAGGTCCGAGAAGAGGTCAGCTTTGCCAGCCGCCTTCCCCCGAGCGGCTCACGGAGTCGAAGTGGCTTCCCAGGCAGGTTTCCCATCCCTTCTCTCCATAGAAGTCCCTCCGCGTGGACCCATCCGGAGATCCGGGCAGGGGGCGCAGCCCATCCTGTAGGACCGGGAGCATCTTCCCGCTGATCCCAGAGGGGCCCATGGAATGAGGTTCGGGCCCCCGCGGGTCCAGAGCCACCAGGAGAGGCTGGGTGAGGCCCTCTACCTCCTGTGGAGCCGCAGCCTCTGCGTCCATCCGTGTGCCCTTCTTGGCCTCCCTGCCAGGTTCGGCCCCGAGGGCTTTCTCTTCGCCACTGAGCAAGGCCTACATCGCTGCCTAACATTCCCCTTGGTAGTTGTGACCAACCTCAAGGATTAAAGCAGATCTGCTCCTGGCCTCTGTCTTGTCTGGTTTACCCTTCCCTTCCAGACGCTCCCAGAAAAGGTCTTGCATAAATTCTTGGGCAGTTTGGGGTTTGTAAATTGGGTCCAGATGATTGGGGGGTGGGAGGCAGAGAAACCAAACAGAAATGGCTTATACCGAGGAACTTCTGAGGAAAAATCAGACTGTGTGGAATGGGAAAAGAACCCTTGTGGAGAGACATTGGGTGGGTAGCCGGTCCTGGGTGAAGGCGCTGGTCTTCCCTGCCCTCCCAGAGAGCCTCTCCACCAGGGGCCTTGCAGCCTCTTTCTACATCCAGTTTGTTCCACCACAGTTGCCAGTGGGGGTGGGCTGCAAAGAATAAGGGTAATTCAAGGTTACATCAGATTGCAGCCCCTCACAGCTCCAGCCACACACGTGCAAAGCGGGGAAAACATAGTTATTGATTGAGCTGAGAACATTGTTTCTCAAAAAAAATCCAGTCTCCATAAAGAATTCAGAGTTCTTCAGTTTGAAAAAAAAAACGCTATAACCCTGTAGGAAAGGGGCTTGGGAGAAGCAGCTGATTAGCTGATGATAATCTCAGGCCTCTGAATTAAACCTGTGGGGCCCTAATGAAATCCCTGAGGTTTTCATTTTCCACCATCCTTTTGTGGTGATGTTTTATAAGAGCAGGGGTAGTTTTTAAAAGTCACAATTATGATTAGTCACTCAAAAACATTTACAGTTTTAAAAATGGATCCTTAAAAGCCTTTTATTTCATGGAGCTGCCTTTAGATGGGTTACCTAATATGAATCCATGAAATTAATAAAAGGAAATTAAAACCAAAAGTCAGCGTTAGATACATTGATTTATCATATTATCAGAAAGTCTCCCAGGCAGGCTATTACTGTAATTAAAGAGTTTCTATAATCAAAGTGGGGGGAGAGTTTTGGATATAAAGATCTATTTCCTAGCTGGCATGAAATTCTATTTTTAAAGTTGCTTAGTTAACTTTGTGTTCAAATAAATGTTTAAAATAAACTGATGTCTCAGGGAGAGAGATTGTAATTTCTGGAAAGTAATTTTGAGTGTTGTTTAGATATTCTGCTTGGTAATCTGTGAAGTTGCAGGAGAAAAATAAATTTTATTAGAGGAATTAGAATAGCTGTGCTAGTTACCTTGCTATACTTTGCAACTATAACTTAGAATTTGTAACTCTGAGCAACAAGTGAAGACCATTTCATTTTCATTCTTACAAAAGGCTAATGTTATTCTATCAATCATTCACTGATCATTCATTCAATCATTTATTCAATAAATGTTTACTGAGCTCCAACTTTGTGCCCAGTATAGTTCTAGGGAGAAGGGATACAATGGTTGAACAAGACAGAAGCATAGTTGCTGCCCTCCCAGTGCAGCCAGTTCAGTACAGGAAACAGAAAACAAAAAAACCAAGTATAACAAAATGAGATAAGGGTATTTACAGGAGGACACCTAGCAGTCCTGGGTACGTGGGGAGGATAGGGAGGGGTAATACTGGAAGGAAAGGCTGACCAAAGGAAATGAAGTCTAGACTGAGAACTTAAGTTCCAAAGCTTGGAACTTTCCAAACAGAGAGAACAGTAAAAGGCCCAGAGGTGAGACAGCACGGGGCATTTGAGGGCCTGAGAGAAACGAAGTTAGTTGGAGCACACATTCTAGGGGAGGAGTGACCGGAGCTGCGTCTAGAGAGATAAACAGAGACTAGATCATAAAAGGCTTTTAAACCAGCTTACTTTCTTAGCTAAACAAATGGAGGTTAGGAAGACTTGACTTCTTGATCTTGGGATCAGTGTGCAGGTAGAAGATGCTGGAGAAGTCATATATTTGTTGAAACTCAAGACCACCTGATAGTCTTATTGACTGAAGGTTGACGGATTCATTCATCCATTTAAAAACCTTTATTTAACAGTAGTGTATGCCAGGAACTTTGCTAGGCTAGGCAGCAACCAGTTTAACAATCTCTGCCATATTAGGAGGACAGACTAGTTTAGATCATTTTTCTTCCCTGTAACTGACTGGACTCTAGGCATTTTGTTCACTAGACGTCCTTAAGCATTTTCCTCCCTTGCATTCATGAATTGCCCATATGCTTGGAATTTAATCAAAAGTTCTGGTATGCTTCACACTGGATTGGTTATACAAGTACCTAGTGAGTTGAATTGATAGTCTAAGAAATTCATTGTATATAAGTTAGCAACAACACTTTACTCCCTGAATCACCTAACTTTATCCCCACTGCTGGGATGAGAACTGTTTTTCAGTTATTTTGAGAACAAAGGACGGAAATTTTACTATCTGGATCTTAGCAGCTAGTAAAGAGGAAAATCTGTAAAGCTATCACGACTTGAAGTTTTTGGCTTGTAAATGTAGTGTGATGGAAATTGTTTAAATTATTGATGTATATCATGTGTGTTTTTCAGATTAGTTCACTCTTTCCAGTTGGTTTAAATGAAAATCACCACCTCATTAAAAAAAAGTTCACTATTCACAAGATTTCACAAGGTCTTCTCACTACTATAAATTGCATCTATATAGGCATAAGCATCAGTAGCCTGAAGTCATATATCATAATATCTGAGTCTCTCATGGGTGCCCTAAACAAGAAGATGCCTGAGATTCCCCTAAAGTAACTCAGACCCTTCAGATAAAGGGAAAGTTGAATAGCACTAAGAACTATTTAGGGAAGATGCCTGGGATGGATATTAGCTCCTTAAATATTCTGAGTATGGTCTTCGGATATCTATTTCCGGCTTGATCCCATTTAGGCCTTCACCCCTCACATGTCTGGTTATGTTTTGACTGTGGCTTATATCAAACTGAAAATGTGGCTAGCAGACCAGACACACAGAGTATTTCATATTTTGTTAGATATCCTCAAATATTAATATCATGAGTTATATTTTCTGAACCTTTATTGAATGTTTGTTACCATACTGTTGGCTTCTTTTAGACCTGTCTGATTTTGTTAAATGTCTGAGCATAGGTACTTCTGTTACTTTATATTAGTGACACATGGTCCAGACAGACAAAAAAGTGAACAAAAACAGACGTGCTTTGAATATTTGAAAAATATTCATATTTAATACATTAGCTAGACTTCTTGTTAGAGTAAACTAAATATATGAACAAATTAGCAAATTTAGTAGACTATTTCAGGTTGCTTAATTAAAAGAGTATTGGCCAGAACTGTAGGAAGACCTGGATTTGTGGTTAAATGACCTGTCCTTTATACATAATGATTTATAGAACATCTTGCTCAGTAATTTGATCTTTGTCCTTTAATGCCAGTTTATCAATGGAATCCCACCATAGACACAAACTTTAGGGTTTTATAATTGGAATGTAAAATATAAAATTTATATTATGTCATCATGTAATAGATGAGTCAGCTGAGACTCAGAAAATTGAAATGATCCACCCAAGGTCACACAGTGAGTTAGAAATAGAACCAGGATTAGTCTTTGACTCTCAGTCTATTGTTACCTTTTTATTAACCATGTTGTTTTCTCTCCAACTTACTACAGTTTTAATTTTAACTTACATGAGGACTCTAGCACGTCTCAGCACTGTATGTACAGCACAACAGGGGGGAAGGGCAAAGCACAGTTGCTGCCCTTAAGAACTCTATCATCTACTGCTAATGTCGAATTGCGATATTTTTTCTTTATTAAGTAAATGTATAGTAAATGTAATATCATGGGAAGGGAGGAAAAAAACCAAAGAAATAAACAAGCCTGGCCCAACTAGACATTTCCCAGAAAGCTTAAATTCATTAGACATCCATTTTATACAATGATGGAATTTGGCTCTTTATCAAAGGATTATGTCAATTAAACTTGATGTCTTCTCTGTGTTCCCACTTCAGAGACAAGAAAAACAGTTAAAATGAAAAAAAAAAAAAGAAGAACAAGAAAAAGAAGAAGGCTTCCACTTACCCTACCATAGCACATTTTTTTAAAAAAATTTCTTTCTCTTCTTTCTTTTTTGGACATCCAACTAAAAGCATCCTTATTTTCCTTTACTTTTCTCAAGTGTTAAAAGAATTAGGTCCATAGGGAAGAACTGAATTCCTCAGTCATTGGGAGATGTTACTGTTACTCCCTTCCTGTTCAAAAATATTTATCATGCCAATTTCATGTAAGAAATGGATAAAAGATGAAGACCTATTGCTTTCTCAGATATTTACTTACTAATTAATCATAAAACGTACAACATATATGGGCTATAATAAAGTTACAATTAAAGCATCAAGAGTATGGGAAAGATCCAGTTCTCTTTAGGCTTGATGGGAAACTTTTTGGAGCAGGTGTTGTTCAAATTGGACTTTGATGATACTTAAGATTCTGACAGGTGGAGACTGAGGGGGCACTTCGGGCACTTACAAAGTCTGTCCAGGGAAAAGAAAATAACGTGATATGGCTGAAGTTTTGGGGTTGTTGGGGGTAGTAGGATCCATATTGCTAAAAAAAGGACATAGGAGCAGAATGATAAGGGCCTTGAACACCAGTTGAGGAACTTGACTTTTCCTGTTCTTCCTTAATTGGCTATTAGTTTTGGGCATAATTAAAAAAGAGACAGAAAATCTATTTTAATCATCGATCTCTACCTCTCCATTAGTCATCAGCTTTAGTACATAGGTAAACTTACATAAGGTATGGCTCAACTGATTTGTCATAATCCCCTAAAATCACCTGGCTAAGGGATGATGTTTGATGTTTGATTCCTCACACCAGGAATGGACTTGTTAACATGTCTAAAAAGAACTTTATTTTCCATTTTTCTCCCCTAAGGTTATTGGGGAAGCTATGAGTTGGCTGAATTGCTAAGTGAATAGTGCTGGTTGTTGTAACATTCATTAATTAGCTTTGTTCTGAATGGAAAAGTGCCTGTTGGGTTGTTTCTAAGCTCTAAGTGAGCCAGATTACCTTGGGCAGGTGAGATGTGCTTTCTTTCACATTCCATTTTCTACTAAGATGGGATAATTCTGTCTCCTTCAGTGACTGAAATACACTCTTCTTCAGTAAGTGTAATCCTGAGCTATTCTCTAGTCTCACTGATATATATCCTGCCGATTATTTGTTGGAAGTATAAATTTGAAAGGAAAAGAGCTTCTTTTTACTCAAACTCTAGATCATATTGGGATCCACCCTGGAGAACCAAGAGAAATCATTTTAATCTCATAGAGTGGTCCTCAACTTTGTTTACACATTAGAATCACCTGGGAAGTGTCTAAAAGTCCCTGTACCATAGACAAATTAAAATCAGCATCTCTGGGAGTGGTGGTGAGGAGAGCAGGGCCCGAGTATTAGCAGTTGTTAAAACTCCCCAGGTGACTCCCCTGTGCAGCTGAGGTGAAAACAGATCATCTCTTACATCTCTTGAGCATCATCTATTCCAGAATAACGGCCTCAGAGTGTGATCCCCAGATCAGCAGCATCAGCATTGCGTGGGAAATAAATGCAAAATATCAAGCCTCACCCCAGACCTAGTGAGTCAGAAACTCTCAAGGTGGGCCCAGCAATCTTTAATAAGCCCTACCGATGATTCTGATGCACACTAAAGTTTGAAAACCACCGATCTAGAGCAGTAGAAAAGGATAAAAAAAAAGGGTCAAATAATCCTATTTGTGTCATGCCATAAAATTAGATATATGTGATCTAGGCAAAATAATATTTATTTAAGTTTATTTTAAACACAATGTAACTATAGATAGTGAATAGTTTAAGTTGTTTTTTGTCAGAGTTTGGTACACACACAATCTATATTAGAATCGCCTAGTTAAAAATGTATGCATCCTGAGGATCCACTCCAAATTTATCAATCGTAATCTCTGCAGCAAGGGCCAGAGTCTGCATTTTTCATAAGCACCTCAGGTGGTTCTTCCTCACCAAAAAAGGGGAGAAAACCTTTCTGAGATCTATTTAAACGATGAAGAAAGTAGGGCATAAAGCGATAAAAAGTGTGCCCAAGTCACAAAATAAGTAGCAAAGCTGGAACTTAAATGCAGAGCCTTTGCTCCTAACCGATATGGATATTGAAATACTGTGTTAATTAAAATAATAGCTTAATTCCTAATCTTGCACTAGGGTTCATTTTGGATTTTATGTGATTTACAGGTTGTAAATGCCCCACTAAGTTTTTCCCAATTCTTTTTCTGTTTTTAGGAAACTGCTTCTTCATTTTATTGTGCTATGTGTGGCAGTGGGCACTGTTCATGCACAAGAACAAGGTAAGAAAGTTACCTTCTTATTTGCTTGTATAAAAATTCTGCTTCCAGACAGCAAAAGTACATGACTTTAATGTCATGATAACCCTAAATTCAACATTAAATGATAAAAATTCTACCCAGTACAATGAGAATGTAAGGGTGAAGAAACCAATTTTGGGGGGAAATATGACCTTTAAGAAATTACTCAGATCTTCCGTCTGTGAAATTGCTTACATTTTTAAGCAAACTCTCTACAAAAGGGAAGTTTTGTACAGTAAAAAGGCTTTGCTTGTGAGTTCGTTTTCAGTGGGAGTTCTTGGGGGTGGCAAACTGTGACTGAATTACCTTTGCACTTCTTGAAACAACACAAGCATATACTAAATGTTCCATCTAGATTTACATCATTACAAAACAAAATAAAATTTGCATACCAGTGGGATTTCATTTAATTCAAACGGAGAGTTTAGAAAATAGTTCAATGTTTTGTTTTGTCTTTGCTTGCTAGCTAGTTGCTCTGATAGTGTACAGATAGAATTTCAGAAATCTATGTATACTCTAATTTATTATTTGGTGAGGAAGATTGGCCTTGAGCTAACATCCGTTGCCAATCTTCCTCTTTTTGTTTGAGAAAGATTGTTCCTGAGCTAACGTCTATGCCAATCTTCCTCTATTTTGTATGTGGGACGATGCCACACTATGGCTTGATGAGCAATGTGTAGGTCTGCAACTGGGATCTGAACCTGAGAAGTCTGGGCCACCAAAGCAGAGTGCGTGAACTTAAACACTATGCCACTGGGCTGGTGCCTCTTAAGGTTTTTTGAAGATTAATTGAAAAACTTCCTGTAAAGAACACAAAACAGTACCTGGAACATAGGGAGCACTCAATAAATGTGAACTAGTTTAGATGATCTTATTATTATTATTATCATATATTACATTAAATTGCCATACAGGCAATTTTATACAAAGTAATAGAAATTTACACAAAATAATACAACTTAATAGTCAGTTAACCGTGGGGGCTGGCCCCATGGCCGAGTGGTGAAGTTCACGTGCTCTGCTTTGGTGGCCCAGGGTTCTGCCAGTTCAGATCCTGGGCGCGGACATGGCACTGCTCGTCAGGCCATGCTGAGGCAGTGTCCCACATGCCACAACTAGAGGGACCCACAACTAGAACATGCAACTATGTACTGGGCGGACAAGTACAAAGACAAGTAAATGAAATACATGTAGGTAGAGAGATGGCACAAAGGAAGGGGTAGTACTCTATCTGATTGACCAAGCTGACAAGGGGACATAGATAGATATTCTGTCAAATAGCACACAGATGAATTAAAATATATTTTGGAAGGCATTTTCTAGTTCTCTTTTATGGGGAAATTAGGTCCTATGTCACATGTAACTTCATGAAATGCTATTCTTGACCAAGTCATTTCTGTTACTTTATTTTGCTTTAAGTATCCATGAAGAGGAGATAAACTCTCTCTCTTAATTTCTTATTATTATCATTAGCTTCTGAGAACTTATTATGTACCAGTCCCTAGAATATGTATTTTCTTCACCACTTCCTCATCACAAGGTTTTTATAATTATGCCTGTGATAGAATTGTTGAGACCAAGATTAAGAAGAATAAGTAAATATCCTAAGAGGAACCAAGATTTGAACTCAGGTATTTTGACTGCAAAGTCTACGAATTCTTTAAAATTAAGCCTCTTGGGCCATAGAGAAGATAAGAAAGAGGATGAGAATTGCCATTATTAATTAAATATATAGTTTTTGTTTTGTTCTTTGCTGGTACTTTACATATATTATTCTAATCCTCATAATGAGTCTGCAGTGTAGGTATTACAGATGAAGAAATTGAGGCTCAAAGAAGGGGCTTGCCCAGGCCCACACAGCTGAGACTAGAATCTAGGTCTGTCCATTTTTAATGACAAAAAAACCCTCTTCCCACTACACATACCCTTGCTTCACAATTGCTGTCCACTGGTGTTATGAATTTAATAATTTACAAAATGTATCATCAAAATATTAAAAGCTCAGGCAAAGAAAGATATAAGGAAAACTGAATATTTATGAATAGATTTTTAAAACTTCAGAAATAATGAAATGAGTAATTGAAAGGAATAATATCTTTCTTTCAACCTTAAGATTTCACTTACAGAATAGAAAATGTGCTTTTATTTCAGGATGAACATCATAATTTTAGTCTTCTTATAACCATAAAATCTTATTGTGAGTTCTTAAAAAAAAGAAAAATCTTTTAACACCTCTTTGACTTTAGAAAATTGGATACTTTTGAACACAAAAAAGAGATGAAAGTAGTAGTATGTTATCAGAAACTTGGAAGTACTTTTTTCCTAAAATATATTTTTTGTTAAATTGGCATGATACAATAATGATACAATGATACATGATACAATGATCAATAACATCTAATCAGGAGATTAGAAAAACATTTTCAGAGACATTGTGATTTTTATGGTGATCACAAATATCACCATCTTAATACTGACGAATACATCTATTTGAGCTAGAGATTATCCCAAATTATACTTCTCAGAGTATATTTATTTCTGCTAATGAGAGTTTTCAAAACTTAAAAAAAGTACAAATATATAGTTTAAAAGTCAAGTTGTACTACATATAACAATAAACAGTATCCCTTGACCTTACCCACTCCTGCAATCCTCTACCCAAACCTCTTTTAGTACTGTCTTTTGATTTTAACCTCTATATTTCTTAATAAGATGCCTATATACTGTACTGCCTTCCTATTTTTGATGATGAGGATTTCACATTTTTATATTATCTTATGCCCCCCTCTTCCCTTTCTTCTATCTTCTCAATATACTTTAAAAATTTTTTTTTTTGCTGAGGAAGATTTGCTCTGAGCTAACACCTGGTGCCAATCTTCCTCTTTCTTTTGCTTGAGGAAGATCAGCCTTGAGCTAACATCTGTGCCCGTCTTCCTCTATTTTGTATGTTGGTTGCCACCACAGCATGGCTGATGAGTAGTGTAGGTCTACACCCAGAATCCAAACCTATGAACCTGGGCTGCCAAAGCAGAGTGCACCAAACTTAACCACTCTGCCACAGGGCTGGCCCCATATCCTCTCAAATATACTTTTATCAAAGTTTTTGGTTAAATTAATGTTTATAATTTACCTTATCACGACCATGTGTGTATCTTTTTTCTACCCCTGAACTATGTAAGTTTATATTTTCTTTCCTGTACAATATTACAAGATTATTGTCTCCTTTTTTTGTTTGCTTTGTGTTCTATGTCACTATCATTAATTCTTCTCAGATACTCTGTAAGACTTCTAAAACTTCTGTGAAAAATATTTTCCAAAAAAGTATACAAATACTCTAACCATTTGATATTTTTTTCTTGGTGATATTCCTTCTAGAAGCTAAAATTCTCCTGTTATACTGTGGATTGGTAGTTCTTTAAGCTTCCTGTAGAGTTGATGTCTCTCACCTCTGTTACATCCAGTGTCTTGGAACTCATATTTCCCTTTTTCATTGTCCATTTCATTATCTGAATGGAGCATATCATCCAGTAGCATCCTAAAAACATGTACTTAGGTGGTACACTGTTTGCAACACTGCATTTCTAAGAATGTCTTTATTTTACCCATAAGCTTAAGGGTAGTTTGGGTGGGTATAGAAGTTTAGGCTTTTGTCTGTTGTCTTTTGGCTTGCAGTTAAGAAATCTTACATTATACTAATATTATACACATTTGAGATTCTTTACATGTGACCTTTTATTTTCCTCTTTAAACCCTTAAGATAATTTCTTTATCCTTGATACTTTGAAATTTCACAATAATATGCCTTGGTACAAGTCTTTTTTCAATTTATTGTGCTGAGCACTCAGTAGACCCTTTCACTGTGGAAACAGCTTTCATTTTCTGGAATTTTCCTGTGTTAGTTCTTTCTCTTTGATATATTTACTTCCTCATTCTGCAAGTTCTGCCGGTCAGATGTTGGTTCTTCTTGATTGAGCTCCTTATTTTCAGCTCCTAATTCCCATCTTTGTTTTTTGTTCTATTTTATATTAGATTTTCATGAGTCACTATTTCAAACATTTAAATTTTTTATTTCTGCTGTATTTAAATTTTTAAGAGCCTTCTCACTCAGATTGTTCCCTTTTTTTAAAAAAAATAACATCTTGTTCTTCTTTCTTTGATGCAATATCTACTCTTATCTCTCCAAAGATAAGAATAATTTTTTTGAACTTTTCTTCTGCTCCCTGAATTGTCTTTGTATCCTACAAATTTTTGTTTTGGTCTGTCTTTTATGTTGGAAAACTTCTTTATTAGTCTGTAGTACCTGTGTTATCATTTAAAAGTAAGGCACTAAAAATAGGCTCAGAAATTCTGTTTGCATGGGTAAGCTTGTTAACTGGTATATTTTACATATGGGGCGATGAGGTAGGAAGTTAGCTGACCATCTTGTTGGACCGTGAATGTCTAAGGCTGTACAGTTTCTTTAGAGGAGAATTCTCCAATATTTTACCTATAGAATATAATCCTGGTTGCCACTATGATTGGAGTTAAGTGATATAAAAAGGTTCTTGCCGGGAGCGAGGAGAGTCTGTCTCACCATTTAGTATATAGATTTTTTTTTTTTTGAGGAAGATTAGCCCTGAGTTAACATCTTCCACCAATCCTCCTCTTTTGTCACTGAGGTAGACCAGCCCTGAGCTAGCATCCGTGACCATCTTCCTCTACTTTACGTGTGGGATTCCTGCCACAGCATGGCCTGACAAGTGGTGCGTCGGTCTGCACCTGGGATCCAAACTGACGAACCCTGGGCCACTGAAGCAGAGCGTGGAAACTTAACCACTGCACCACCAGGCAGGTGGTTGCTATGTTTTCAGTTATTCCTTTAAATTTTAACACAGCTAAGAAAACCAATTAAAATAGCCTACTAATAAATATAAATTTTGTATTTGTTTTATAACCAGGTTTTAGGTATAACCTAATGAATAAATGATTCTATTTCAAGAAAAAATTATTTTTAAGGCTGAGTTTTCTAAGGATTGACAGATATAGATCCCTTTTCTTACCTGACACAGGCTACTTTCGGTATTACTCTGTGTTGGTGGGCTGGCTGCCAGTGAGATTGGCATAGCTGCAACACCTCGACATGATAACCTACACCGGTGAGATGCATAACTAATTGTCAACATGCACAGCATTCTCAGGTCCATGATCCCTAGGTGTGGCAACCACATGTGCAGAAATCTCTGTGTAGAATACTCATCTCCAAGAAGAATATTTCCTGTGGAAATTTATCCAAAATGTGTTTATTGTTAATGGAGAAGCAGCTCATTCCAGCTGTAGTAACTCCAAGTATTTTCTGCCAAAATTCCTTAAGGACACAACCAACAATTTTACACATAGGTTAAAGCTTCATTATCACTTTATAAATAAGTTTACTTTTATCTCTTTATCCAGAATAAATGTGTTATTTACATTAAGAGTACTTTAAAGTCACAACTGCCACTTTTAGCATACCCAGTGTGACAGTCATGCTAAAGCATAGGTGTTCTGGAGCCAGAAGCCTGGGTTTGTGTCCAGGTTCCAATGCTTACTAGTCATGTGACCTTGAGCAAGTTCCTTAAATACTCTGAGCATCATTTTCAGCAACTCTAAAGTCGAGATAATAATAGTTCTGACTACATAGGGTTGTTGTGTGGATAAAATGAGGTAACTCATGTCAAGTGCTTAGTGCGTGCCTCTTATATGATGAGCATACAATAAATTTTAGTAGAAAAAAAGAGTATTCCAGATTCTTTTCTTTTTCCATATACTCATAATATTGAAAAAATAAAATAAATCAAAATAATTGGCTTTAAATAACTTCCTTTAGTTCCTTAGTAAGCTGGAAGCCAAGAATCCTGAAATTGAGTCTTGATTCTGGCACTGACTAACTATTTGGCTGAGACTATATAGAACAACAGAAAGTGGATATTGGGCAATTATCTAGTTAATTTAGTCAATTTGGGTAAATTGGCAATGACAAGAACAGTATATTGAGGCCTGTATAATCTTTCTCATTTACAACTTTGGTGATTTTATTTTAAACCATCGTTTTATTTTTTCATTCCTACAAACTAGAAAGAATATAGCTTTGGGGACTTAACTGACCCAGAGATATAAAAATTTTAAACAGTGAGAATTTATTAAAATCAAGTGCTATATTATATTAATTTAGTCATTTAATAATGAGTTAACATCATAATTTATTACACTGTTAAGTGGTATTACTCTTTACTTTTTATCTAAAAGTTGATGACTTTCTTTTAAATCTTTTAAGCTATGATTACTAAGAAATGTAAGAATCCTTACATTTTGAGGGATAAACATATTACTACCCTTGTTCTTCCAGTTTATGATGGAATATTGTTGAGTATTGACAAGTAAAATGGTTCTTTGGCTCTCTGTACTTGTAAAACAAGTGTAACCATTGGCTCTCCCATATCTATTTCTTTAGGTATGTATTATTCTTCATGATTATATAGTCACTGGTTTTAGAGTCAAATACTTGGGTATGAACCATAGTTTTATTGTCTACTGAAACTTAATTTCTCATTTTTCCCTTCCTCTCTCTCATCTTCCCATCCTCCCTTCCTCCCTCCCTCTCCATGCTTCCCCCCTCTCTCTCTCCTTCTACCTCTCCCTCTTCTGCCCTCTCCCCTTCTTTCTTTTCTTCTAACTAGTGATAATATTATCAGTGCTGTTTACTATACAAGTTTCAAAGAAAAGGCAAGCAAGGTTGGAGTGTCTGTGCTTATTTCTCAGCATGAGCCTTGCAGGCTTAGAAAGCTGATTTTATTAGCATACTGAGAGAAGATCTATTTGTCATTAGTGTATAAAAAACAACAACAAACAAAAATTGCACTGAAGGCTTAAAGAGGAGGTATTACTTGGACTCAGTCTTATAAGATCAATAAACTTGGCATGAAACGATATACTTAGCAGGGCTCTAAAAGAATGGGATTTAAAAAAATAAAACACAGATAAGTTTTGATATGGCAGGAAATTCAAGGAGAAGTAAAAAATATTGGGAGTGGAGAATGCCGTGGAATAAGCAGTTATAGCATTGAAAAGAAAAATGTGTAAGGGCTAGTGTAAATTAAGGGGCAGTCCCCAAGACCATGCTTACTTCTGACACCAGCTGCAAGTTTGAGAGTCCCCAAGACCACCTTCTGGCTCAATAATGCTTTAGAAGGACCCACAGAATTTAGTGAAATCTGTTACACTCACAGTTATGGTTTATGACAACAAAAGGACACAGATTAAAATCAGTCCAGGGAAGAGACACATGGGACAGAGTCTAGGAAAGTCCCACATGTGGAGCTTCCAGTTGTTCTCTCCCAGTGGAGTCATGGTCAGTGCCAACTTTCTCAGCGATGGTAGTGACAATATCCACCGACTACTGTTAACCAGTGAAGCTGCCTGAACCCTCCTGTCCAGAGTCTTTACTGGGGCTTCATCATTTAGACACGATCGACTGCCCACATAGCTGACCTCAGTCTCTAGTCCCTCTTGAAGTTGAATTGATACCACATGACCCAAAATCCTAACAATAAATCACATTGTTAGACTCTCTGTTGTGGCCCAGGGCCCCCAGGTAAACAAAGATATTTTTATCAGGCAACATAGTCAAGGGCTTTGAGATTACCTCCCAGGCGCTGAGGATAAAGGCAAGAGAGCTCTTCGGGCAAGGTTAAATTCTTTACTACCCAGGTAGCATGTGGGATTTGGGTGCCATAGCAGAAAGTTTGAAAAAGTGGAATCAAGATGAGGGTCCCAGTGACTCACTTACATTACTTAACGGTTTTGCAATAAGGCCATCGTATCACTCACAATTATAAGGATCTTCTTCCGTGTGCTAATCTGTTCAGCCTCATAAACTGTATCATAGACACACAGAGTTCTATGCAAAATTCAATGTAAAAATTATTTTAGGATGAAGTCAAAATCCCTTAATGAGGGAGTGAGGGGATGGAAAGTGGTAAAAAGACTTTTTTAAACAGGGGATCACAAGGTTGAAAGAGGATAGATACTTCATTCCTTGTTTAATGTTCCCTTTTATTTCTAATATGAAATTTATTACTGAGAGGGATCCTTTTTTCCTACATTATAAATCTTTCTCTTCTGCTGTTTGGGTTTTGATCAACTTTGACATTTGGTATAAACTAAAAAGACGAAAGTTTATTAGGAAGGCATGAGATGTGAGACTAGAAACGTAGGAAGGGGTTAGATCATTAAGGCCCTGAGGGCTGAAATAAGAAGTTTGAGTTTGTATTAAAAGCTGTGAGAACTACTGATGTGTTATAGGAAGGAGTGTCATGAACTAAACATTTTGTTCTATACTTTAGAAAGGTTTCTCTAGCAGCAGTGTGGGTGATGGATTGGACAAGGATGTGTTATAAGAGGCAGAGAAATTGATTAGGAGGCTGATATCATCTGACTAAAAGTAAAGAGGGCCTAACAAAGGCTTGTGTTGGACTTGGTGACTGAATTGCTATGGAGAATGGGTGGGAAGGAAGTATCAGAGATGATTACCAGGTTGGATAATTGGATTGATTTTAACTCATTCATTCAAGCAATACTTACTGTGGACCTAGTAAATGACTTTGTTTTAATCCCTGTTCTATATGCTGGAAGGTAACAGTAAAACAAGATGAAGTCCTGCCCTCACAGAATTACATTTCAACTAGGAAGCCAAGAAATAGGCAAGTTTATATATATATATATATATCTACATATATTTTTATTTTTTTTTACTAAATTTTCAGTGCTATGAAGAAAAAATAAGGCACCATAAGACATTAGAGAGTTAGAGAGTTATTGGGGCAAAGAGGATGACTATTTTCTATTTTAGGTAATGTGGTCAGGGAAGGCCTCTCTGAGGTCACATTTGAGCCTAGATCTGAATGAACTAAGGGTTTAGAGCATTCTAAGCAGAGAGAATAAGTGCAAATACTATGAGTTAGTAATGAGTTTAGTGGTTTTAAGGAATAAGAAAAGGCCAGTTTGTTTGGAGCAAGTAAGGTGAGATGAAATGAAAAGAGATGAGATCAGAGAGGTAAGAAGGGAGCTGATGACATAGGTTTCATACACAATGTGAAGAGGAGGGATTGTATTTTTAGTGCAATGGGTAGCCATTGGAGGATTTTGTTCAGGAGAGTGGCATGATATAATTGATACTATAAAAGTACTAACTCTGGCTGCTGGTGTGGTACTGGGGCTCTTCATTGAGAAAGACATTAAAATAAGAGGAACAAACTTTGAGGAAAATATATTGAGTTAGAAGTGCTTACGAGACATCTAATTTCTACTGGATGAATTCAATAGGCAATTGGATATGCAACCCCAGAAGAGAGGTTTGTGAGTCAGCATATGTGGTTATTGAAATCATGGTTTGGATGAAGTCATTAGGCTTAGTGTTTACAGTAAAAAGAGCAAAGCGTTGTCTTGGTGACACCACCATTTGTTCTCCATTTAAGAAGCAAATAGGTGAAGGACATACAGCCAGTTCTGCTGTTAGGCGACATATGCATTCCTAAAAGTTGTCATGCTGAGGTGTTGGCTCTAGAGGACTGCCTGCATTCAAATTCTGTCTTTGGACTTCCTAGTTGGGTGACCTTGGGAAAATTATTTCAATTCTCTATGACTTAGTTTACGTAACTGTCAGATGGGATTAACAATAGTGCCTCCTCATAGGGTTGTTGTGAGAATTACGTGACTTCAAACAGTAAAGTTCTTTAGAATAGTGCTTGGTACATAGAAAGAATTTAATAAATACTGCTATTCTTATTCTTTTAAAAAATGCAAAGCACCTAATAAGTACCTGGTTGATAATCAATATTCTTTAAATAATTGATTTCCTGAGTGACAACAACTGGATTGATTTTGTGGTTAGGGCCACTCATGAAACAAGTAATTTACCATAGACAACTAAGTTTTTTCTTGCTATTCATTGGTACCAAATATCTAAATTTAACCCCAAAACTGCAATTTGGTGATATCCAGGTCTAAGCTAATGTTAAAGAATCTGTCCTCTGATAGAAGCCTTTCCTTTTTTTCCCCTCTTCTCCCTACCCCCTCTCATCTGTGTCTCTTTCTTTAAGAATTCTCTCTTCTCTCTATCAACATCTGCTCAAAGCATTTGCTAAACATATTCACACTAAGCTATGAAAGCTTAAAACTAGAATGACAATTAGAAATCACCTAACAACTCTGGTGGCTATCTACAGAATATTTCTCACTGTGAGATTTCTGTGGGAAGAAATAACCCTGCCTTGATTAATTAGGCTTGCCAAGGGAGATGTGAGGTTGTGTGGGGAATACAGTGGCTGTGAGGCAGTGTGGTAGGGTGAAGACTGTAGACTTTGAAGTCAGACCACTTGGGCTCAAATCTATTTCTACCATTTATCAGCTGTGTGACTTTGACCAAGTTATTTAATCTCTCTGGGGCTCAATTTCTTCATCTGTGAAATGGGTATGGGCTTTAAGTATAAACTTGAAACCATGAGATATTACCTCCTCATTTCTGTTTCTGGATATCATACAAAAGAAACAAGGTGAATGAAATAATAAATAAACCTGAAAACTCCATTTTCATCAAACTAGGGGACTGCTATAATCTGCAAATTCCTAAAATATGCTGAGAAAAACAGATGCCATATCGAGTAAAGTCAATAGTAAGATTTCAGAAAGCGCCAGCAAAACCAAACTTCCTGAATGTGAGGGGCACGCCTCGAGGTACTTTACCTTTAGCCTTTATACAAAACAAGTGCTACAGGATCTGGAGAGGACAGAAGTTCCCAGAAGGAAGTACAAAAGAAAGAAGCACAAAAACAGGCTAAATGGCTCAGTGGGGACAAATCTCAGAAAATGCAAAAATCTACATCCTGAAGTGAAGGACTCATTCTGAAGCATATACCAATAGGAGTGGATCCAGGGTAAAGACAGTGCAGGCTTGTGAGCAGAGCTGGCTACAGAAGTTTTCCTGGGCTAGGTTTGGTTCAGAGAAGAAGGTGGGGCTTTATCAAGAAGCCATTTGAGGAGGAGACTCTGCTATTGCTGAAATAGAGCCCTTGAGTTTTTATATTTGGAAGGCATGGCCCTCTGTCTTCTCCTCCCAGATTCCTTCTACAAATTGCTGAGCTGCGAAATAATAGGAACTAAAAGCAGTTGGCACAGAATAAATAGAAAGATACAACAAGGTAAAATGTAGAGAAAAGCAGCAAAAATGAGAATGGACACACATAAAACAATCACCTCTATGAAGGAAGATCATAAAGCAGAAATATAAGAACTCAGGAAAATGAAGAGATGGCAAGGTATTAAAAGGATATGAATTATGTGCTTGTAGAACTCAGAAAGGAAGTCACAGAGAAAAAACCTTTGTATAAATCAAGATGAAATTGGAAGGAGCACAAAAAGAGATCAGACATTGTAGGAAACACGGAGAAATGAGACAATCAAACAAATGGAACTGAAGATAAAGAACATATTTTAAAAGATTACAAAGAAATGCTAGAATACAGTCATGGAGATTCAACATACTCATACTTGGAATTTTTGAAGAAGAAAACTAAAACTATAAAATAGAACAAATATTCAAGGATATAATTCATGAAAACTTTGCTAAAGTAAAAACAACAACAACAATAGCAACAGAACTTGAATCTGTACACCACATGGACATACTTTGTGCCTGGAAACACTTATCCAGAATGGTCAATACGAAGCCATATCCTAATCAAATCACTGCACTTCAAAGCTAAAGAACAGCTTTTTGCGGGCATGCTAGTAAAAGATCAAGTTACGTAGAAGGAGAAAAAAAAATTACCTAACTTCAGATTTTTCTACTCTAACATTCAACACCTAAGGACAATGGAACCATATCCACAAGATATTCAAGGAAAGAAAGTATCAACAAAGAATTTTATATCCAATGAAACTTAAGACACAAGCCTACCAACAAACAATTCTAAAAAGTCAAACACTCAAGAAATGTTCTCACGAATCCTTATTGAAGAAACCAATAGAGGTAAACTTCAGCAGAAAAGGAAATGACTGAGAAAACCATTGCAGAAGACTAGCTCTATTTATCAGAAAAAAACGTGGGAAGAGAACAGAATATAAATGTCATATGAACTAACAGCATAGGGATGGTACAATCACCAAAAAACGTGAGGAGAAAGGGAAAAAAGACAGGAAATAGATTGTTTGCTGATTGGCTTATTTGTAGAAGCTGGGAATTAAATCATATTATCCAAAGCTGATAAACCAAATAAAAAATACTATAAGGATATTTAATAATAAAGAGGTAAATACTGAGAAACATAATTCTATTGACTAATATTAGATGGTAAGGGAAAGGGGAGAAAGGAAGAAAAAGGAAAAGGAAACATTCTTCATAGGAAAGAAGGAATAGATATGTCGAAGTAAAGAGAACTAGGGACATTGTATACATTCACAATTTTAAAGGTAACCCTTTAGAATAAAAATACAAACCTTTCTAAATCTCAGAAGAACTACATACAAAAACAAGGTAAAGGCAACAAAGCACACAGTGAAAAGACTTTAAAAAGTTAAAATGGGAAACCAATATAAAATAATACAACAGATAGATTAAATGAACCATCACACTGAAAATGTACATAGATTTAATGTTTATATTCAAATAAAGAAATGTTCAGATTAGATCACAAAGCAAACAAAACTTCTTCCTCTTTAGTTAAAACACAGTGTTTCAAAGTAGATGAAAATAAAAGCGTGGACAAAGCTATACTGGACAAACACAAACAAAAATAAAGTGGGGGAAGGAGGCTTAGTCTTACCAGATATGGTAGAAGTTTTACCAAAAAAAAAAAAAAAAAGCCAGACATGCAAGTTCTTTATATAATTCAGAAAGGTGCAATATCCAACGACTATATGAATTTTATGACTATCTGTGTATAATAACCATAACATCAATATTCATAAAGCTAAGACCACACAAGAGAAAAGACCAAATAGACACACTAGTGGTGAGAGACTTCTTTTACTTCTTAGTCCATGACGGATTCATTGTATAAAAATAAACAAGGATACAGAGAATATAAATA
Source organism: Equus przewalskii (assembly GCF_037783145.1). Classification (NCBI taxonomy): domain Eukaryota; kingdom Metazoa; phylum Chordata; class Mammalia; order Perissodactyla; family Equidae; genus Equus; species Equus przewalskii. Next base: position 13,042,837 of record NC_091854.1, read on the forward strand.
ACATAAACAGAGGTTCAGCTAACTGGTATTAAATTCTGTACCCTGAAACACCTTTGCGATTGCTTATCAAACACTTGAAAATTGACCACTTATTAGCTAACTTTCAAAAACAGAAAGTGCCTATTAGACACCATTCTCTGATTACAATGCTATTAAGTTAGATTTTAATAACAAACTCAGACAGCAAAACAAAAAACCTTCTAATTGGAAATTTTAAAATTTCCTCTTAAATCATTTTGGTCAATGGGAAAATACAAATAAAGATTGCTTAGTTTCTAGAGTAAACGACAAAAATGAAAATACCACACAATCTATGGAGTACAGCTAAAGCAATACTCAGAAAATTTATAGCTTAAATGCTATAAATTAAGAACTAAATACTCATCTTCAGAAATTAGAACAAGAATAAAACAAACCTAGATAAAATATAAAAAGATAATTAGTGAAGATAAATGCAGAAATTAATTAATTGATTAGATAGACAAAAAAGGTAGAAAGGATAAACAAACCCAAAGGGTATACTTTTCAAATGACCAGTAATGATACTAACTTAAAAACAAATAGAGGAAAATATTCAAAATTGGAAAATTATATAGATAACCACGGAAATAGGAAAACAAAAAGAATTGTAAGGGGCTATTACATGAAGATCCCTGATACATTTGAAAGCCTAGAAGAAAGTTATTATTTCATAGAAAAATGTAAGTTTCTAAAATTGATTCAAGATGCAGTAAAAAATTAGAATAAATCTATTAACATAGAAGATTGAGAAAGTGAATGAAATTCATTTTTATCAATGAAAAAGCCAACTTGATAAGTTTGGTTTGCAGCCGAGTTTTACCTAACTTTTGAAAAAAGAGAAAGATAATTCTAAACATATTTAAACTGCTTTAGGCCATTGAAAATAGTGAAACTTCAATATTATAGTCTGATAAAGATAGGACAATAAAAGAAAATCCACAGACCAGTCTTAACTCATAAATATCGACACAATGATTCTAAGTAAGTTATTCTTCAAGAATCTAACAAGATATCAAAAGAATAATATACAGCCATCAAATATATAGATTTTATTTTAGGAATGTAAAGATGGTTCAATAACAGGAAATGTATTGAACAGTAAATGCTCAAAGTCATTTGTTTGTTTAAAAATCTCAGCTATCTGTCATACAAATTCAAATAAAAACAGAATTGAAGGAAACGTATTGATATATATGTAAAGAAATATTGAAAACACACATATGTACTCTAAAGTTTTCAAATAATACTCTTTCCAATAATATTTCCTTTTAATAGAATCAGAAATTTGAAGCAGTAGATAGCAGGTGTTAGTGTTGGTTTTCTTCAAGCAAGGAGCAGCCCTTGATATCATACCACATAACTGTGACTCTTCCTTTGTGTAAGAATAGTCTATGTGCATCATAGAATAACTTCCACATACTTTATGATTATATGTACTTTAAGCATTGTGATTTCATAGTAGCAATGTTCCTTCCATAGTTTACTTCTCAGATTGAGATATGCATACCCTTAGAAGCAGGTAGCATTGAGCAAGATTATCCAAAGTCATAGAGTAAGTATGGTATATGTTTCAGGAGTATAAATTTTCATTGACTATTGTGGATGGGAATAGTTAGCTGATTTAGCTGGTAATTCATGTTTTATAATAAAACATAGTCATATTATGGAGTAAAATTAAAATTTTCATAAATTAAAATTATAAAACATGAGAAGTGAAAGATTTTTTTGTGTGTTTTTACGGGGCCTCTTAAAAATATTCCCCCAAATCCCTGGAGATGCATATAATTCTAAACTTCTGTTAGGAATATTTTGGTGGAAAAGCTTGACAGATATTGTCATACAATATGTTAGATACAAACATTTATAACATTTAAAACTGTTATCAAATTACAACTACTTCATAAATGAAATGATGCTTGTTCTAACCTTAAAACAGTGTTTTGTAAAGCTCTCTAATAAGAAAACATCTTAATTGTACTTCTAGATTACACATGAATGATATTCAGTTATTATTTCATTGTTGTATATAGTTTTCAGACTTGGGTCTGACATTTGCTATTATGTTTACTATTTGTAATAAACATGAATTATCAAATATCTATTAATTTCCCGTAAAAGGAAAACTAAGATGATGTACAATGTTGCTGGCTAATCTTCAAAAACTTTTTTTCCTCATTTATCACAGTTTCAAATTAACAATTCTTTGACATTTCCTGTTGGAAATGATTATATATGTACAAAGATACAGATGGGAGATTTATAATCCAAAGAATAACAAAAATCATATGGCTAACTAAACTGTTCTATATCTTTAAGAAAGGATTCATCATTCTTTACAAATAGTATTTAATTTTATAGGACTCTAGAGATAAATGTGACATCTAACCAGATTCTAGTGGGGCAAATTCATTCATTCAGACATTATAGAACTATTTGCAAGGCAGATGTAGTAGATATCCAATAATCAATTGGAATCTGTCTTCCTAGAGTTTATAATTGAGTGAGGGAGATAAGCAGTACACTATTAGTAACATTACAATAAAACATAAACCAGAAAAATCTGTAATTATATAAAATCCATATTATATAATAAATATTGAAAAAGAGTCTACAAATTCTTTGGATAAAAATTATTGTGGAGGACTGAGAAAAAATGGAAGAGAAAGAAACTTGGAAGGGAGAGAAAAAGTATGTTTATCACCAACATTAGGAATTCACATTATCTTGTTGGAGAGATATCAAGGTGACTAGGTACTCTATGTATATAGCACACACTTAAGGTATTATGCATAGAGAGAGCTTTTATGTGACTTGTAAATTCCCAGAAGGCTAGAAGGGAAAACAGTCTGAAAAATTATAGTTTAAAGGACTATGTGAACTTAATATGTAAAATGGTTTCTAAATTACAGATATCATTTTGTAAGTATGTCTTTAACATAGAAGTCATAAAATTCTAACTTCTAAATTAAAGAAGTCAATGACATCTGGGAATCTTTGAATATGTCTATTCATTGGAGTAAGAAGATTTCTACTTGATTGGTAAAAATGAGAGAACATTTATTAATTAAATTTTGGGTTTAGGGATATTTGGATGTGTGTGTGTCTGTGTGTGTGTGTGTGTGTGTGCATGTGTGTGTATGTGTATGTGTTTTTCACATTGAGTGTAACATTTTACTCTCCCTCTTCGTATCTTTCATTACCTGGAAATTAGTTATTGAGAGAGCATGCTTATTTTAGGGATTACTGTTGATAGAGACAAGGAAGATTTTCTCATACTCAAACATTTATATGAACACATGAATGCATAAGAGTAAGATTCTTTCTCTTTCTCTTTCTCTCTCTCTTTTTAATTTCCAGGCATAGATATTCTTCATCAACTAGGCCTTGGAGGCAAAGATGTAAGACACTCATCATCAGTGACTGCTGTACCATCATCATCTACACCATTCCCTCAGGGGGTCCATTTAACAGAATCAGGTGTCATGTTAACAAATGATGCTTACATTGAGTCACCTCTCATGAAAATTTTACCAATCAACTTAGAACAGCCATTTACAATATTAATCGGGTTACAGTCACATAGAGTAAACAATGCATTTCTCTTCAGCATTAGAAATAAAAATAGACTGCAATTAGGAATACAATTATTACCTAAAAAGTTAGTGGTGTACCTTGGAGGAAAGCAGACTGTATTTTTCAACTACAGTGTTCATGATGAGCGATGGCACTCATTTGCTCTTACTATTAGAAACCAAGTTGTCTCAATGTTTGTTGAGTGTGGAAAGAAATATTTTAGCAAAGAGACTCTTTTGGAAGTTCAGACCTTTGATTCTAACAGTGTGTTTACCTTAGGAAGTGTGAATAATAATTCTGTCCATTTTGAAGGAATAGTGTGTCAGTTGGATATTATTCCTTCATCAGAAGCATCTGCAGACTATTGCAGATATGTGAAACAACAGTGTCGCCCTGAGACAAGCCTTCTTCATACAACTATCGTACCAGCTAGGATACTGGAAAACTCTCCCTTGCCCAAACAATTTGGTCAAAGAGTGCTGTCAGAGGACTCACTTACTGAAGGCAAAAGCATTCCAACTATCATAAATAACAATTCTGCAACAGTGCATAAACAACAAGAACTCCAGATATCAAGATCTCAGTTAACGTCTCTTCATTCAGGGAATGTCTCTGCTGTGGATCTTGTGAACCATGGGATTCAGGCCAGAGAAGTAATCACAGAGGAACATACTCAGACAAATTTAAACCTGTCAATGACCCATCATCACCTCAGTCAGGCAAGAACAAATAGCAAGGAGAAACTTAGTTCTCTCCTAACTGTGTCCGACAATATCACACAGAATAATAATAAAGTGAGTGGTCTGTCACCATTTAAGAAGATATCATCTGTTCTTTCACATATAAAACAAGATACAATTACAAATCTCAAGAAGGCTATTACAACAAATCTACATACTAATGAACTCATGGAACTGCAAGAGATTTTAAACACAACCTTATACAGAGTGACAGATGAGCCATCTGTGGATAATCACCTTGATCTAAGGAAGGAAGGTGAATCTGATTCTCATGCTACTTATCCCATCGAAAATAGCTATGAAACTGGACTTTATGATTATTATTATTATTATGAGGATCTTAATGCAGTGCCTGAAATGGAGAATCTGAGAGGGCCAAAAGGGGACCCTGGACCTCCCGTAAGTTGTTGTTGTTGTTTTTAAAATGTATCATAATGCAGTAACTTACCATACCTTGCAAAAAGAATTCTCTAGATCGAACAATTAAAACAGATCAAATCTGTCTCAGAAATGTATTCTGGCTACAGTGAGTGAATTTATGGTTGCTGTAACATATCCAACCAGAATGCAATCCTGGCTCAAAGACTGTACTTTTTTTTTGTTGTGTTTATTGGCAGGCTGAAAAGGTTATTTAATTCTGGTAAAATGTAAGTAAGCTATATGTTTTTCTTGTTCAGTTGAAATTCAACCAGAAATCCAACCGCCAAATATAGATCAGCATTCTTTATTTAAAAAAACCGTAGACTTAATGCATAGTCATGTTAAAAGAAAGATATAAAAGTTATAGTAGACTAAAGGAAAATACATTAAGTACATCAACTAAATAGCCTTTCAGAAAAATAGTATCAAATGTATTAAAATAGAGTGTAAAATTTATTTTAGATAGAGATAATTTTGTAGTGAATCATTGACTGGGAAAAAGCAAACCCTTACATTATCATTCTAAATGAAATATTTTAATTTCCATGAACAGTAACATATTTCATTACATCTTCAATGATTTAGTCAGTTTACATATATGGATTAATAAAAGCTCTATCTACCTAATACAGAAACTAGCCAGTCAGCCCATCAGTCCACTCAATGGAAAAAACCAGCCAAGTCACTTATTTAATAATGTATAAACAAAATTATGAGATAATAGATGGATTTTTTTTTCAGCTCTGAAATTCTTTTGTTTAGGTACAATTACAGATTAACATCTGAAAAATTTTAAAATCATTTAAAACTCATTTAAAGCTATTTAAAATCACATTAGAAACATTATTTTTTGCCTTTCTTATTTGATTACTTTAAATAATCAACCTATATGTCTTCAGAAATTAATTATTTTAATTGCAAGCAGACTAAACTGTATCTTAAAGTACTTCTTTATTTGATGAAAATAAAATTTGAGTCATTGGTTTAGTTCCAGAAACCATAGAATGGGAAAAGATGATGCCACTTGCTTAGCTTGTGTTTCCTTTGTGGTTATTACTCGAAGTGATTTGATAGGTATTGAGCAACTCTTATTAGAGTGAATGTTTAAAGTCTTTAAAATAAAACTTGGAGAATATATTATTATAGTGAAATAAACTCTTTTCAGCTATGACAATTAATTATCAACAGATTAGTAAAAAAAAATTGTGCCACTGGGCAGGTCATATTAAACAAATAGCTATGGAAGTCATTTACTTTCTTTGGAAAGAGTCAGTATGATGAAATAAGCATTGATCTCTTCTGTAAATCCAAAATAGTCATTTCAGCATGGGTAGGTGAAGCACTAATATTCAACAGATAATTATTTAGTCTCTGCTATGGGCAAAGCAGGAACACAAAGTATGTATAAAGAGCTTACATTTCAATAATGGGGATACCCATTATTGAAATTCATTTCAATATTGATATTCAAATTCAATATTCAAAAATTGAAGTTCATTTATAACTCTACCTCACAGTAAAGTATAATGAATGCCACTGAAAGATACAAACTAAGTGTATGGAGTACAGATGTTAAAGGTAAGAAAAATATTTTTCGAGGGGATCCCCATGAAAGATCACTTAAGGGTAGGCTGTTCAGGATAGGTTCTTGTGGACAAAGTTAGTTATAACCTAGGCCTCAAATAATGGATATGATTTTGATAGGTGAAAGGAACTGGCATATTTTTTTATATAGGAAAAACAGCATAGTAGCTATCATTTGCTGGGCTTTTTACCTTGTTGCAGATGTTCTACCATGACCTTTACATTCATTATCTTATCTTAAAAGAACCTTGTAAGGTTGGTATTATTATCCTCATTTTCCAGGTGAAGAAACTGAAGCCCAGAAGAGTTAATTTACTTGTCCATAACCACATCGCTGATAAATGATAGAGCCAGGATTCGGACCTAGGTTTTCTGCCTTTAAAGCTCAAACTCTTTCCTAATATTAGACTGAATAATGTTGGACAAATATAAGACCAGCTAGACGTTGTCAGGTTGTAGAGAGTATCGTCAAACTGATAGTTCTAACTTCATCTTGTTCTCAATGGAGAATTTTGCAGATTTCTAAGCAGAGACATTAATAGGGGAGTCAGTCTGGAAGTAGGGCCCAGAACAGATAAGAAGTTCCTGTATCATTTTGATGTTACAAGACTAGGACATTATCTAGGATGACAGCAGTGAAAATGCAAAGGAAAGATAGGATTCCAGAGATGTTCTGAAGGAAGGTTTGGTGCTAGGGACCAAGAAAAAAGGAAGCGAATCAAAGATGACTCTCAAGTTTTAAGCCTGTGGATTGAGAGAATGGTGATACCATTACTAAAAACAGTAACTAAGAGACAAAGTCAATTTTACGAGAAAAGTAAGTTAAAACATTTAAGATACTGTTGGCAATTCAGTAAGCTGTTGGGAAAGTTGAAAGAAGCTGAAGTGAAAAAGAGAGGTCAAGGCAGGGGCTATAGATTTTGGAGTCCTCTCGTCAGTAATATAGTTGAAGCTACAGGATTGAATAATATTTTTAAGGAAAGGAGTTTGGCATAGGGTCAAGACCCACATTATGGGGAATGTTTACTTTTGGCTTATAGAAGGAAAAAAGCAGGAAGGTGATGGAATGGTCAGGGAGATGGAAGAGAATACTGTACTATCACAAAGGCCAAAGAAGAGAGTTCTGAGAAGAAATCGATCAGCAGAGCAAAAAAGCTACAGGGAAGTCACAGGGGATGACGACTGAGAAAAAGTGGAGGAGATCTACTCAACCTTCTGATGGGAAAGTCATTGTTGAACTTTGAGACTCCAACTTCAGCACAGTGTAGAAGATTAAACGTAGATTTTAGAAAGCTAATGAGCGAGTGAATGGTGATGGGATGATGAACTTGGTAGGGATTGTTTCACTGCTTCCTGAAGTGGATGTTACTGTGTGAAGTCTGAGGCCAGCTTGATTTTTCCTACTTGTGGGTGACTGTTTTTTCCACTGTGTGCACAGGCAGTAATTTCATTATCTCTGAAGTTCAGTAAATCTTTTAGGTTCTGTATCAGTGTTTTCTGGTACTCTTTTGATTTGAAGACTATTTTTATTTTATTACAGGAAAGTCTCCAATATATCCTCAAGTATTTTTCTTTTCCATTTTTCTGTATTCTTTTTCAGGCACACCAATAGGCATACGTTGAATGTCCTTTGGGATGATACATAGTATTTATTGTCTTGTCTACAATCATGTCAAAGTGCTCTTTTTCATTTTGTGTGAATTCACTTATCCAACATCCATATTCCTTTATTATAAAGACTTTTCAATTGTATTTAATCAGTTTTTATTGCTTCTGATGTGGCTTCCATCTATAATGTTTTTCTTTTCTTTTTTTTCTTTGTTGTTTTTGCTCTTTCATATCTTTTTTAAGCTCTTCTCATTCACATTTCATTACCTTTGGCTGCTCTTTTTACCTCTTGTAACTTTTTTTTTTAGCTCTCTTCTTATAGAGAAATGTCATCTTGAAATTCTTTGAAGCTACAGTGAACTATATGACTGAACTTTTTTTCTGTTGCATGGGGTAGTTCCTCTTCTGGTAAATGATTTTCATCTATCTTCTGGCAAATGATTTTCATCTACTTTTTTTTTTAAGATTTTATTTTTCCTTTTTCTCCCCAAAGCCCCCCAGTACATAGTTGTATATTTTTAGTTGTGGGTCCTTCTAGTTGTGGCATGTGGGACTCTGCCTCTGCGTGGCCTGATGAGCAGTGCTATGTCCGTGCCTGGGATCCAAACTAGTGAAACCCTGGGCCGCTGAAGCGGAGTGCCCAAACTTAACCACTCGGCCATGGGGCCGGCCCCCAACACCTACTTTTAATTTATGTTTCTCTCCTCATACTTCCCCTTTCTCTCAATATCTATGTATAGGTCTCATGCTGGTTTCTTTCTGGTTATTGCTCTTATCTTAAATAAAGACAACTTTTTCTTGTTTTTAGAATAGTATAGGGAGAGACAAAGGGAAGTAAGGTGGAGTGATAGAGTGTCAAATTTAGGTTGCTGCCTTAAACACCATCTTACCATATTTATTTTGACCTTTACCCAGAGACATATCTCCTTTCATTTTTATGTACAATTTGTTGTGAAGCCCTTTATATCATAGACTCTCTGAGAAGTAATATCGTGATTTACGCTGTTGTCTTTTACCCCCTCTCACCACTAGAAATCTCCCAAAGTTAGGAGATTTGGTTGTAGATCACAACAACAGTTCTTCCTCTTCAGCTCTACATTCCTTACTCTTGGCCCTTTGGAACTGGGTCTCTACTAGGTCATGAATTCTATCTCCTACGGCTTTCCCATTCCCTCAAACCTCGTCATTGTAATCAAAGGATTGTTGGAATGAACTTTCAGGACTGATAGACTTTCAGGTATCTGTAGCCTGTCCAGTGTTTGAAATCTGAGGAAGTTTTTTGTTTCTTTTTTGTTTTTGGTCATCTCTCAACATCCTTCCTTAGTTCAAAGTTTCTCAGTATTTGGAAGATAATCTTCATATTTTGTGGTTTGTGGCTGCGGTCCTTTCCTTGTTTCATTGGAGATGATGTCTTCTTCTTTTGGTGTTTTTTGTTGTTTTCAGTGGGTTTTGAGGGAGGGAGGGTAGTTTAAAGAATGTTCTCATTCTGCCATCTTTTACATAAATTCTCTAGTGATATTTTTAAAAACATAAATTGGATCATGTTATTTATCTGTTTAAACTCTTCAGTGGCAAAAGCATAAGGCTCTTAGAATAAACTAAAAACTCTTTATCCTGACCTGTTCTGTCAAATGGGATCTGGCCCTGCTCATCACTGCACCCTCTGCTTGTTCCACTTACTCTCACTATTAGTTTTCTTTTAGTTCCTCAATAAGACTATGTTTTTCCTTTGTTTTGTTTTGTTTTACTCACACACTCATTCATTTTATTCCTATTTTCTTCAATTTTATTTTCTCTTTTTTTCTAACTCCCATTTACCTTTCAAGTCTACCTTAACAGTTCTGCAGAGAAGCCTTCTCTATTACCACAATATAAATTAGACACATCTGTCAATCTCTCTCTTGGTTGCTTATTTCCTTCATATCACTATGAAAAATGTATAATTATGTGTTTATCCAATTAATGTGTGCCTTTCTATCTGTACTGTAAGCTCCAGGAGGGCTTGATGCTTACTAACTAATGTTTATTGCGTGAGTGAATGAATGAGTGAGTAAATGAATTAAAAATGGAATTTTAGATACAGGACTTCCAAGATTAATTGACCAGATATTACTATCTCTTAGAAGTATTGATCTACTAAATACACTTGTCTTAGTATATATATTACCCTAGTAATAATAATATTATAAATAACATTAATTCAGTGCTTGCTGTGCCCCATGCATACCTTTAAAAAGGTATTAATTACTCTGTAGTTTACTGGTTTACTACTATATATCAGACGTAGTCACAAGTATTTCATATACAGTATCTTTATTGCCTATAATAACCCTGAAAGGTAGATTTTTATCACCAATATTTTAAAGATGAGAAAACTAAGGCTTAGAAAGAGTAACTTACTCGTCCAAGGTCATTTAGCTAGTAAATGATTGAGGCATCATTTGAATCTAAATTGGATGATTACAAAACCATTGCTCTTTTAATTGAATTATACTTTCTCTAAATAACCAAAAATCTGAAAGTTAAAGGGCCTTTTCTAGTACTTAACTTTATTTATAGAAAATAATTTATTCTCCTCAAAAAATTCATACCATATAAAATTACTTTGCTTCTCTTGTTTCTAGAAAATGTCTATTAATAACCTGTTCTCAAAGATTTGGAAATGTAAAATTGTGAAGACAAGTTAAATTGACTTTTATTTAGTGCTTATTAAACAAGTCAAATGTTTCAATCGTGATATAAAATATAGTTTCTTTTTTCTCCAGTATCTAATATTAACTGTAAAATTAACTGCCTTTTCAGTGTGAATGGAAAAATGTTTTCTTTTGTCACAAAGTAGTACGATAGGGCAATAAACCAAACTAGACATTTTATTACTTTACTTTTCCATTTAGTTTTTAATTTTTAGTTGTTATATTCTGGAACTTTAACTGAAATCAACAGCTGTTAACTTCTAATTACAACAGCAGAACCAGAACCAACTTGAAAAGAATTTGATTTTTTTTTAAATAAGTGAAAGCCAGTTTTTGATAGAAGCTAGTGATGTAATAATACCTGTTAAAATATTTGAATGGCTCAGGAAGGAGAATGCCCTCAGTTTGGAGTTGAATAGAAATAGTATTTCCCTCTCAATATTAGGAAATATATGAAAATTTTACAGGGGTAGGAGAAGGAAAATAAAATTAAATGAAAATGGACCTTTTGAAATATATAAAGAGCATTAGAAAACTGCAAAATAACTGTAATATCAATAAAGGAGAAAGTTTCAAAGAGAAAAATGCTACATGAAAATAAAGCTCATTAGGTTATGCTGCTTGTTAATGGTAGGGCTAGCCTTGATATGTCTAATTTCAAAGCTTGCACTATTTTTACTGCGATCATGAATGAATGTTTTGTAAAATGGAGTATGTGTATGCTCTATAGATATCAAGAATAATGCCCTATCAGCAGAGTGCTCAGGAACAATTAAATGAATGAACAGATGAATGAATGAATGAATACGTATTAACCATATCCCAAATGAACATTTATTCTTCCACAGTTGATTGTTAAAGTAAGTAAAAAAAAGATTACATAAGTCATTATATGCGGAGCAAAGAAGTAGGTTTCTATGTCTTATTTGATATACTTAAGTAACATTTAACGAACTCAGAACACTTTAAACTGATCCGTTTTTACTTTCACACTTTGTTTTACAAACCATTTAACTCTATTAGTGACTTCCTAGTATGCTGTATTTCATATAAGGCACATTTATTACTGAATATACTAAAGAGAGCACGCTATAGCAGTTTAACACATTACACAGATCCTTGGTGTGTCTTTTAAAAGAACATAAAATAGTCCGCTTTAATTTTTCAAGGCAAGTCTTTTGAAATGTCTTTGAAAAAAACCTGTAGTCATTGGTCTCCAAACCCTAAACTGAATTCCTCCTTCAGTAGTAAAAGTAAATTTAGGTGAATATTACCCACAAAACTACTAGTTATGGTTCCTGTAAAAACCAGATATAGTGGCTCTAACTATATGTCGTAGACTTCCTGCTGCCCTTTCTGGCCAGATTAAAGAGGACACTTGAGTTTCAACTGTCACCCCTGCTGATTAGGGTGAGGGCATTCATGTTTCTTTAAAATCATCAGCAGCTGGGAACTGGGGACTGAAAAAGATCCCTGGAGTAAGAATATTAATAAGACTTGTGAGAACAGATGTGTCTATTATCATGCCTAATATCTTGGCACTTGTTTTCCAAGGGTCCACCTGGTCCAGCAGGTATCCCAGGTCCATCAGGAAAGAGAGGTCCACGGGTGAGTAGATGGGCTCTCTTTCCCATGTGCTGTTAGAATTATCAACTTTCCAGTATGTTTTTCCTAATATTGTACAGTATGTACTTCCTTTGGAAACCTGCCTGGATCTTCAGACTTAGCCCTACCTTTGCCAATTCAAGAAAAGGTTTGGAACATGTGCAGCTTGTTTCTTTGAGTGTGAACACCCAGCCAAAGCATTCTCTGTGGACATGTCCAGGAGAGATTATCAAATTTGTAGATTAGTGGCTATTCTGGTGCTACTTGTAACATTATTCTTAGTTATAAAGTGATCTCATCTGTAGTTGCTAGTCCAAGGTGGGGTTCATTTGCTTTGGGAAATGAAGAGGAGTGGGCTGCCTCAAAAGAGTGCATTCCTGGATTACACAGTGGAAAATATTGGAGCTCTTGACCAGAAAAATAATTGTCCTGAGGAATAGAACTGCCTTAAGGATCAGCAGTAGTTTCTCACATTACACAGGTCCAACAAAAGATTTATTGCTGTGTTAGAATGAGTTTCTTTCAAACCTAAAAAAAAAAGTCGGCTTTTATTAATAGAAATCCTTCAAAAACTAGAAAAAGAATTGTGATTTTGTGTTATAAAGACAAATACAAATACCATATATACTTTCTTTGCATCCTGATTCTTATTTCTCATACAATCTAATGAAAAATCATCCTAAAATCTTACTTTAAGTTGCCCGTATTCACATCAAACTCTTGTCCCTGTGAGGCCTAAGGTGAATGCTCACTGGGCTCTGCGTGTTCTTTAGCATGCCTTTGGTTCCTCTATACTTGAGGACCTATCACATTCCTCCCAGAGTCTCTTCTAAACCTTGCCCACTCTCCTCTAGCCTGCAAACCGTTTCCATCCTTCTACCTCTCTGTCAGGAGACCTTGGATCCTACTTTTCTGAGGGATTGAGTCTATCTTTGTACTAATTCCATTTTCTCTCCTCCACTAAGGCTGTTCTTCTCCCACAGCATGACCTCCACATTCTGAAACTCCATCTATTCTCATCATACAGCAGTCTCCTTCCCTAAATTCCATCTTTTTTTTTTTCATTTATTTGTCCAGTTCTCCTCCCTTTAAAGAAGGATCAGTATTCTTCTCAAGGTTATTACATTTGTGTTCCTAATTTTATCTCCTTTCAATTATTTAACTTAAAACTTGTACTTACATTTTTTCTCCCTAGATTTTATCTCATTTGGTGAAAACCAACAAATTATCCTTTTTTCAAAAAATCCCAAACTTTCATTGATATTAATTTTTCCTTAAGTTATCATCCTGCCTCACTCTTGAACTACTGAGCTTTATATGATGGATTTACATTGCCCTTACATCTACATCAACAACTCATTTGTTTACCCCATAAATTTTTTCCCTCTTTTCTATTAAAATTTATTTTTTGAAGGTTGCAAATGACATATATCATGAAATCTAATTTTTTTCCTTAGTTTTAACCTAGATAGATAAATCTTCATTATTTTCATTACTGACATCCCTCTCCTTTCTGAAACATTTATTAATTCAGAACTAATAATTCTGAAGTATTAAATATCCCCTCTATTAATCCGGAGCTAAAAAGATAGATAAATAAATACTATTAACTATATGTTATGTGTTGCGATAGAGGTATGGCTGAGGAGCACAGAGGTGGGTACCAAACCCAGATGAGTATAGGAGGCCTGGAGACCTGGAAGGCTTTTTGGAAGTGAATCTTAGTTCTTCTACTTGCTGCTTGTGTGAGCTTAAGTTTCCCTATTTGTAAGTGGGAGTAAAAATAACCACTTTGTAGGATTGTTATAAGGATTAGTAATAAAAATTATAAAGCATTAATACAGGTACTGGCACAGAAAAGGTACTTAATAAGTAGAAGCAATTATTGAATTCAGATTGGGAAATTTATCAGCCAAGTGAAATTAAATGACAAATACTCATTGAGTGGCTAATATGTGCTAAGTACTACATTGGTAATATAAAAAAATCTCTTTTCAAAGAATTTATAATCCTGGAACTAAACAGCACATGTCATAGGCAGTTAAAATAGCAATAAAATATTTAAATGACAGATTAGAACAGTGTAGGAAATGTCCCAAGGCAATGTATAATTAATTGCAAATGAATTTTACATGCAGCAATTTCTATAGAAGTTAGTAGGAAAGAGAAATGATTCATGCTGATGTAGCTAGGATTTTAAAATGAGGTGGGATCTCAGCTGACACTTGAAGAATGATTTGGGTAGGTATAAGGGGAAAGAGTTAAATGAAGTAAGTCTTTAAGGCATATGTAATAGCATAAACAAAAACCTAGGTGGAGAAAGAGTTAACACATGTCAAGAGGAGAGTAACTAGACAATTGCACCATGTTACTTTTAGGGTTCCTACTCTGCACAGCTTTTAGAAGTAGCACTAAGTAATATGGCTGGAAATAGGGGTGGTAAATAAGAGAGGTAAATACCTCAAGGCAGTGTTTGAAGCAAAAGACAGAAACCACAGTTCTGCTCTATAATTAATGTAGCTCTCTTTTCCAAGACTGAAATATCCAACATCTCAGAAAAGATACAGAATTTTGTAAAAAAAATGAAGTAATATTCATTTTAATGAAATTATATTATGTAATATTTATTTGAATAATATAATAAACACTGTCTGTTATTTGTATCTAGATCTGTCCTAAGAATGCTTTGACTTTTTTTTACTATTTGCAGGGCATACCAGGGCCACATGGAAATCCTGGGTTACCTGGATTACCAGGTGCAAAGGTGAGTGATTACTAGTGAGTATTGCATGATTTTTCTGACATTATTAAGGAGGTCCTTAACCTTTAAAGCCAACCTTGGGACATTGAGGATCTCTCTCATGTTGAAGAGCATGATTCTTCAACAGGATTGTCTTAGCCTGGCACAGAGCTGGGTTCCTCTGAAAGCCCACCACACTTGGATTTATATACTTAGTGGTAAAGTCAGGTACAGGCCTGCTTTGGTATTCCAAAGTCTTTATTGTCAAAATATGATGGCAATACATGGAAACCTCTGGAATATACAGATTTTGAGTTCAGTAATTTATCTTAAATCAAGGCCATTTTAGAGTGTAAATAAATACTGAGGAAATAAAGTAGCATTCATTTCCCTGCTCCACACTTCCAGAATATTTTTTTTTGAAAACAGCTAACCTGAAAGCCTATATATATCAGCATACATAGTTGTATGATAGTAGTGTGATAGATAATAGCGTGATAGATAGTAGTATGAGCATAGAAAAAAGAATAGAAGAATACACACCAGGCTGGTTACCTTGGGAGGAGGTATGGGAATGGAGAGATAACTAAATTATGTATATATATGAGATTAGGTGAGCATTTAGGGCCTCGGTTGCCAGGACTTCATGAATCTTTTAGGTCTATTAATAGCCCCTCTGCTTATAATGATCACACTCAGAAGTAAACATGTAACCACATAGGATAAGGGTTAAGAACACAGATTTTGGAGTCTGACAGATTTGGGTTCAAGTCTTAGCTCTCTGGATTTATGTGACTAAAAGCAAATGACTTGCTTAGCCTCTTTAAGCTTCATTTTCCTGATTTCCTGGTTTATGAAATGGGGAAAATCACGGTCCATCCTCATAGGGTCGCAGAGAAGGCTAAGTAAATTAATGTGAGTAAAGCACTTAACATGGTGCTAACGTGTCGTAAGTGGCATCATTATTATTAATAGGTAATAATGATAACATATCGCTAACTGCCAACGATTTTTTGAGTTCAACAAAAATGTCTCAGAGAGAAAAAAAAGACTCTAACTCAAGTCCAGATGTGTAACAGTGAGAGGAAAAACAGATCACTTCTAAAGAAATTAGATGTTTGATTTGAATTTGTGATTCCCTAGCCCTTCAAGCTTTATTTGGGGACTTAAAGGTTATTTAGACTAGTAAAAGGTTAAAGTAGTTGTAAAGGCCTAGCTCATATTTCTCCAAAGGGCTGTATTTCCAGGGGCTTTCAGTCCTGTCAGCCTCATTTCCACAATAGGAGCAGCATTTCCACAGGGCTGCATTCTCCTACCCCTTTCCCTGCCAAAGCCAGTAGTACACAGTTAGGCACTCAACTAAATAAACCAATAAAACATATGAATAGGGTGGGGAGAGGTGTAGATAGAGATAGTGGAAAACCTTCCACTGAATTGACTTCTTAAAATGTGTATACATATTCAGAGAAAATGTTTGAGAAAGTGAAGAACTTTGTATCAAATAAAAATTATCATTGTCCCAAGATTAAAAACAATGTATTTTTCAGTATTTACTAGTATAAATATGTGTCTTTGGTAAAATGATGTAGGAGAGATGAAAATTTGAATCTCAAGATTTCTCTTTAATATTATATTTAGTAATACGGATATGATTTTGACCATTTATAACTATTTGCCAGTAAAATACTTTTATGAACCCATATATGAGGGATTTTTTAAAAACCCTACTTTTAATTAGCAAGCAGCTCATTAGACCTCTTGGAGACAATCTTATAAACCTGAATATTAGTCTTTAATTCATATTTAATTTAATAATTTGATAACTGTGTCCAAAATAGCCAAAACTGACCATGGTTTGTTTTAACTGCACATACTTGTGGAGGATATTAGATTTATGTCAAAAATTACCACTGTGTCTTAAATGCATCAAATAAAGCTCGTGGTGTGTGGTTTTCTGAAAGCAATTTTTCCAGATATTTAATATGTGGTTTAGAGTAATCAGAATTAATAGAACATTCAAGTTTTCTCCCTTATAATCCTCTTATAATATTTATTCAAAACAATGCAAACAATGCTGATTGCATGCTCTTGACAATAAATTTTGACATGTAATCACAGGATTTATTTTCCTTCAAGGAATAAAGATTACTTTTAAATTAAGGGATTTTAGAGTATCAAGACAAATCCAGCTATTTTTCCTTTCTCAGTTACTGTTTAGCAAGAATAACACAGTTAGGGGCCTGCCCAGTGGCACAGCAATTAAGTTTGCATGTTCTGCTTCAGCGGCCTAGGGTTCGCTGGTTTGGATCCTGGGTGCAGACCTAGGCACCACTTGGCACGTCATGCTGTGGCAGGCGTCCCACATAAAATAGAGGAAGATGGGCACAGATGTTAGCTCAGGACCAGTCTTCCTCAGCAAAAAGAGGAGGCTTGGCAGCAGATGTTAGCTCAAGGCCAATCTTCCTCAAAAAAAAAAAAAAAATGACATAGGTAGAATTATTGGCTTCTAAGAAAATTGTATAAAATGTCATCTTGTCACTTGCACAAGAAATCATCTGTCCATTTCAAAAGGGGATTACCTGAACGGATGGAAAGAACAAATTAAGTCAATGGCAAATTTAGAAAGGTTTAACTCAAATGGGAACTGCAATGCATTACGGAACCTATATACAGATATATTTGGATTAATGTACTTTACAAAAATTTTTAGAACCAAAAGGTAGCTTATATTAGTTAAATGAGATGAAGCACATAAAGCAGCTGATTGAATGCTTGTACATAGTTGACACTTAAGAAAATGTTACTTCCCTTTTCTCAGAGGAGCTACTTAAGAGGAGACTGGGTCAATTAGAAAAGCAACTTTTACTGAAAATACAACATTTATTATTTGTTAAATAAAACAAAAACAGTCTTGTGGCTCTTATGAATGAAAATACCTTATAGTATAGAAATATGTTCTATTTATAAGGCTATTTTTTTTTGAGGAAAATTAGCCCCAAGCTAACTGCTGCCAATCCTCCTCTTTTTGCTGAGGAAGACTGGCCCTGAGCTAATATCCATGCTCATCTTCCTCTACTTTATATGTGGGACGCCTACCACAGCATGGCGTGCCAAGTGGTGCCATGTCCGCACCCAGGATCCTCACTGCTGAACCCCGGGCCACCAGAAGCAGAACTTGTGCACTTAACTGCTGTGCCACAGGGCCAGCCGCCTTATGAGGCTATTTTAAAGTTTATAAGAATAAAGCCTATTTTGATAAAATAGTCTAGACTGATGCAAAAATTAATCCATTTTATTTTGCTATACTTTTACAATCAAATTAGCATTTATCATAAGGGACAAAAAGTGTAAGCTGATCTTGGTAGTTCTCAACTCTGTTCAGATGAAATGAGTTCTCACTTATGAGTCTATCTTCCTTAATAGGCTCTTAGTAATTTGAGTGCAGGGGCCAGATCTTATTCATCCTTGCATTTGTGCCTAGCCCAGTGCCCAGCATGTGCTGGGCACTCAATAAATGTTAAACTGAACCAATAAGCTGATTTAATATTAGTGACAAGGCACTGGTATCATAAAGGAAAGAGAACTAACATTTATTAAGCACCTAATATCTGACAATTATTTTATTATGACATCTCATTGTTTCATTTCAATTAAGAGTACTATTCAGAGTAGGCTTTATTATCTTCTGCTTTGCATAGAAAAAAACATACTCAGAGAGGTAGGTAAGTACTTAACTAAAGTAACAGTCTGTAACTGATAGAACTGGATTAAGAATTGGTTCTGTCTTACTCTTTCCCTTACACCAGATTGTGTCTCCTAACATAGTGAGAAATTCATTTATAAAACACTACCTTAAGGAGAAAGGGTGGGGGTGGGGTGACCTAATGGAATTTAAAGACTTTTTGAGTTCCTTTAATAATATTAACAAAACATGTTTATTTCAAGGCTCCAGCTTATCCTGTGGATATTGATAATAACATATAAAGATAAACTCCATGAAGAATGAAACTAATCTCTAGTCCCTGAGAACTGTGTTGTTAAATTGTTAAATAATAGAAGAATAAAGTGCCACACAAATTTTTAGTGGATCTATAGCATTTTTTTTTAGCATTAGACTATAATGATTTAAAACAGAGAAGGAAAGTCTTTTAAGCTAGCCTGTTAAAAACCAGCTGAAATCATTAGCTAAAATGAGGAGACGGTAGAAATAAAGTCCTTCCCAAAAAATCACAAGAAAGTAAATTCCATTTCTTGTTTGCTACGAGAATGGCTTTATTCTTGTCACCACATGCCATCTGGGTCCACACTGTATCATATTTATCTATTTAACGAACTTTATTTGCAGGGTGAAGGAAATTTTTATTAGTATGAACTAAACATGATTAATTGTGCAGTACATCTTTGAATGTGAGTAATGAACGCAGTCTATATCTTCAGCCTCCCACTTACTTATAATTTTAGTCCAGGCAGTCTATTTGTGGTCAAGATAGTTCCTTTCCAAAAACACTGCTTAAAGGAAACTTAAACCCTTCCCACAAACATTCAGAGTTTATATTACTTTAGTCAAGTCCAATAGTTCCTTCAAATTTAATCCAGTTAAATGAAAACATCTAATTCTAATAAGTTGCAATAACAATGACTCATTAGTAACATTAAATGAAATGTTATTAATAATATTAAATATTGAATCCCAAGGAGTCATATCTTAGTGCTCTGTTCTATTCCTGGTTTTGATCCTATGCTCCCATGTCTCTATTATATATTTTTCTAAACTAGAAGTCCCTAAACTAGAAGTTTTCCTTGCATGTGAATTACAGAAATATATTGAATATAGATGCTGACCCATTCTAAGAATTTTTTACCAAGTCAGATTGCTATGAAAAATTTAAGTCCAACATTCTGAAAATGTAAAAAGTGATAAAATGCTGAATATTGAGGTGCTCCTATTATTATAGACAACATAGGGAGCTTCTTGTGAAGGACCAGACAAAATATGATCCTTTCCTTTGATTCTGTGCTTGTGAGTTCACGGTTAAAATATGACTTAAATGTATTAAAAATGCTTCCTTCTAGCTATCAAAGACTATTAGGGTCTTGTCAAAAAGATTCAGGAGCCAATTTGAAAAGGCTTCCACTAGGTAAAAATTGATGTAATTTGAACATCATTAAGGATAATAATCACAGTGGATTAAATCACATCGAACATCTCTAAATTCCTAAGTTATAATGATGCTAAAAACAGACAGACAAACCCTCACTGGTCACCTTTAGAGAATGCTATTACATCTGTGAGACTGTCAAATCCTCTGACGTCAAATGGGTATTCAACAATTCAATTCAATTCTGACACTAAATACCCCGAGTTAGTGTCAGACTCCATAGATTTAAGGGCTTAGTCCCACAAGACTGCCCACACTTGAGATGCCAGCCACAGACAGGTTGCCTAGGCTACTCACTAGGCTACTCACACTGGCTGAGTACAAATTCAGGGGTTCCCACATGCCCCCTGCCAGCTGGTCTGATATTTTGCTAGAATGGCTCACAGAACTCAGGAAAACACTTTACTTAGGTTAACTTGTTTACTTTGAAGGATACAACTCAGGAAGAGCTAAATGGAAGGAGATGCACAGGGCAAGGTTTGGAGGGTGGGGGCTCTGAGTTTCCAAGCCCTCTCTAGGTGTGCTACCTGCCCAGCACATCAGTGTGTTCACCAACCTGGAGCGTTGGAATCTCTTTGTACAGGAGTCTTTTATAACCCAATCTCTAGCACTCCCCTCCTCTCCCTGGAGGTAGGGGAAGGAATGGGACTAAGTTCCTACCCAATAATCACTTGTTTGCCTTTCTAGTGACTACCCCCTATCCTGAAGCTGTCTGGGGGCCCCACCCTGAGTCACCTCATTAGCATAAACTCAGATGTGGTCAAAAGGGGCTTGTTAGGAATAACAAAAGACACTTTTATGACTCAGGAAATTCCAAGGGTTTTAGGAGCTCTGTGCCAGGAACTAGGGACAAAGACTAAATATATTTTTTATTATACCACAATGTCATTATATGGAAAACTGGTAAATAGAAGAAAAATAAAGGAAAAGAATAAAAATTTTCTTATGAAATTCCTTGCTTTTCCTATAGAATTGAACCTATATTTGGATAATTGGATAATCTGGATAATTGAACCAATTATTTGGACAACCAAATAATTTATGAAGGGAAAATTTCTCTTTATAGAAAAAGCTAGTAACTGAAGAAAGAATGCTAGAGTTAAAAATCACCATTTTTTGCAATCCTGATGAAGAAAAGGTTGAAAAACAAAAAACACCTCAGTAAGTCCAGAGGCCTTGAGCAAGAGGCTGCTTGACAGCCTTTGAGGAGTAAATGAATGGGATAAGTGGTAGAAGACAAATCAGAGAGAGAGCAGGAGCTGGATTATGTAGGACCTTCTAGGTAAGGATTCTGGTTAGATTTTACTCTGTGTTGGAGATTCACTTGCTTGAGTTCTAAGTAGATAACTGACATCATCCAATTTATGTTGTAAGAAGATACTTCTGGCTGTCAGGTGAAGAATAAATTGGGGTAAGAAAAGGATGGAAATAAGGATACCAGTTTAGAGACTACTTCACTGTTCTACTCAAACCCATGCCATTGGTGATGATGGCATAGGCTAGAGTGTTAACAGTGGAGGTGGTGTGAAGTAGTCAAAATCTAGATATATTTTGAGGTACAGTCACCATGATTTGCTGGTGGATTACATATATGGTGTGAGAGAGAAGAGTCAAAGATAATCTAAGGCTTAATCAGTTAAATGGCTGATATTGTGGGAGCACCTGGAATGAGGAGGAACAGGATTTCAGGTTTTTATTTGTTTGTTTGTTTTGTTTTGTTTTGTTTTTGCCTGGAAAGAAATGAAGAGTTCATTTCCATTAGTGTTTTCATAGAACCAACTTTTGACTTTATTATTTTTTCCATAGACCATTCAATATTTTATTGATTTTGGCTCTAATATAAACATTTAGAGCTATAAATTTCCCTCTAAGGACTGATTTAACTGCAACCCATAAAATTTGTTATGTTGTCTTTTATTATCATTCAGATTGAAAATATATGCTTTCTTTTTTGACTCATGGGTTATGTAAATACGTTGTTTTGTTTAATGTCCATCTATTAGAAGCTTTTTTAGTTATTTTATTTCTATTGGTTTCTAATTTAGTTCTATTGCGGTCAGAGAGCATACAATGGAAGAGTTCAATCTTTCAAAAATTTATTAAGGTGTTTTATGACCCAGCATGTGATCTGTCTTGATGAATATCCCATATGCACTTCAAAAGATTGTATATTTTGCAATTGTTGAGTGTAGTGTTCTATAAATGTCAATTAGATTAAGGTGATTAATGGTAGTGGTCAAATTTTCTCTATCTTTACTGGTTTTTTGGTCTAGTTGTTTCAGGAGTGTTAAAATATCCAACTATGATTTTGGATTTATTTCTCTATTTACTGTTTAGGGAATGTGTAGTTAGTCAGTGTTTGCTTTATGTATTTTCATGCTCTGTGTTCATGCATGTTTAAGGATTGTTGTGTCTTCCTGATAAACTGACCCTTTTATCATTATCAAATGTCTCTATCTCACTAATATGTCTCTTCTGGAAGTCTAGTTTGATAGTAACAGAGCCACACCAGCTTTTTTATGCTTATTGTTTGCCTTGTATATATTTTTCTTTTCCTTTACCTATCTATATTTAAAGTGCATCTCTTATAGACAATGTATAGTTGGATCTTACTTGTTTATCCAGTCTGATAATCTCTGGTTTTTAATTGGAGCACAGTAAGTCCATTTACATTTGTGTAATTATTGGTATGATTGGGTCTTGGCCTTCTACATTGTCATCTCTTTTCCATTTATCCCATTTGTTGTTTGTTCCTTTATTCTTCCTTTTCTGCCTTCTTTTGAGTTAATCAAATATTCTTTGGTATTCCATTAATTTCTCTATTGGAATTTCAGCTGTATCTCTGATTAATTGATTGATTTCAGTGGTTGCTCTAGGGATTACAATATGCATCCTTAACTTATTCTAGTTTACTTAGAGTTAATATGGTAGCACTTCATGTAAAATATAAGACCCTTGTGACACTGTGGTTCTATTTACCCATTACTTCCATCCTTTGTGTCTTGGTGTCATTTATTTTGTCTATATCATTATAAACTTCACAGTACAATGGAATAATTTTTTTATTAAAGAAACCACCTTTTAAAGAAATTAAGAGAAGAGACAAAGGAGTCATTTGTATTTCCTCATTTATTTTCATTTCCAGGCCTCTTCATTCCTTCCTACAGATCTGAGTTTCTATCTGGTCTGTCACTTTCCTTTAGCTAGAAGAAGTTCCTTCAGTATTTCTTGGAGTGCAGCTCTGCTGGTGATGGATTCTCTTGGTTTTTGTTTACCTGAAATTTATTTTGTCTACATGTTTTGGAGGATTTTTTATAGAGTATAAAAATCTTGATTGAGAGTGTTTCTTCTGGCACTTTAGAGAGGCTTGTTGTTCTCATCTTTTGGCCTCCACTGTTTCTGATAAGTTAGCTATCATTCACGTTATTATTCCCCTCAAAGTAATGTGTCATTTTTCACAGACTGCTTTTCAGATTTATCTCTTTGTGTGGCTTTTAGCAGTTTGAATATGATATATTTAGGGGTGGTTTTCATAAGTATTTCTCTTTTGGGGTTTACTAAATGTCTTGGATCTATAAGTGGTTTTTTGTTTGTTTCTTTTTGCTTTGTTTTTAGCAAATTTGGGACATTTTTGGCCATTATTTCTTCAAACAATCTTTCTGTTCCATTCTTTCTCTCTTCTCCTTCTGAGAATCCATTTGCATGTAAGTTAGATGACAATATTATCTCACAGGTCACTAGAGCTCTGTTTTTGCTGTTTTTTGTTCTCTCTTCTTCAGATTAGATAACGTCTATGGATCTGTCTTTAAGTTCACTAAACTTTACTTCTGCCTTCCCCAATATACTGTTAATTTTACCCAGTAAATTTTTTATTTCAGATATTGTATTATCAGTTCTAGAATTCTAGTTGGTTCTTTTTATATAGTTTTCATTTGTCTGCTGATATTTCTGTCTGTTCATTCATTATGATCATTTTTTCCTTTAAGTCCTTGAACACATTTATAATGGTTAACTTAAAATCCTTAACTGCTACTTCCAACATCTGGCTCCTCTTGAGGTCTGTTTGTATTGACCACTTTTTTCTTTAACTCAGGTCAGATTTTCCTTTTCTTTGTATGTCTGGAAAATTTGATTTTATGCTGGATATGATGCATGATATGTGGAAGAACTTTAGATTCTGTCTTCTTCCTTTGAAATCTTTTGACAACTGTTCATTTTTGTTCTGTAGGTAGTTGAATAAATGGCTCATCACCTTACCCTTGTACAGGGTTGGTAACTTTTTAAAAGTACAGATTTGTTTCAGTTTTGCTCATAGATTTGGTGTGAGTCCATTACCCCAAGGATATAGCATTTGCCTCTAAAGTATGGCCTTTCCTGAATTTCAATGGAAAGGTGTTTACCAAGGCATTTGCCATGTCCCTCTAAAGTGATGTGGCACAAATCCCAAACTATTTCTCCTGTGATGGCCCGCAGCTGAAATTTGTGTTCAATTCTTTCAGCCTTCTAGTTGTTGCTTTCTGCTGAGCTCTTTGGAATCTATCTCATGCAGGCACATGTCAGGGTCAGCCAAAAATTGAAGAGTCTATAGCCAGGTTTGGGGAGAAGTTATCTTCTTTCTTTCTAGGATTTTTCTCCCTCAGTTTACAGTCATTTTGGTAGCCCCACACTCTGTCCTCTAACACCATTAGCTAAAAGTTCTATGGTTTTCTACTTGAATTATAGCCACTCTGTGCAGACTGAGAAGTGTCTTTAGGAGAAAAGCTGTATAAATATGTACTACACCAAGTGTGGTTCTCATCTTTCAAGAGTTTAATCCCCTCCAGTGTGTCTTGTTTTTGATTGTTCTCCTATGTATTCAAATACTTGTTTTATGCATCTTGTATCTGTAGGAGGATTTGTCACATACATGCTACTCTGCCACTATCTGAACCAGAAGTCCCAAGAGTTCCTTTTTGGACATACTCAATTTGAGATGATTATTTGACACCCAAGTAGAGATATAAAAAGGATATATGGATCTGGAATTCATGGGACATGTCATAGCTAAAAATATACATTTCAGAGACATCAGTATATATATGAAATTTAAAGCTACAGAAGTGATCAGATCACCTAGGGATGAATGTAGACAGAGAAGAGAAGTACCCAAGGGTACTCTTGGGGTGTTCTAGAGTTTAATACATTAAGAAGAAGAGGAACTAGCAAAGGAGACTGAGAAAGAATGATCAATGAGGTAGGATAGTGGTAGGAACAAAGACCTGACTGGAGTAGGTCCAAGAGAGAATAGAAGTCTCCTGGCTAACATAGACAACTTTCTAGGAGTTTTTCTCTAAAAGGGAACAGTGTAATGGAGCAGAGAAGGGAGATGTGGGCTTGGAAAGTTGTTTTTTAAGATGAGAGGAATTACAGTATGTTTAGTTGGTGATGGCAGTTATCCTAGAGAGAAGTAAAAATTAAAATAATTCAGGGAAGTCAGTGCACCAATGATATTCTGGTGAGAGAGGGGGTTTGGTTATGAAGGAAGACTATTTTGGAACAGATTTAGGTGAGGTAGTGGATTTGGTCATGAGAGCTTGTGAAAGTTGAAAGTAAGATCATCAGCTTAGAGTGAAGACAGAGAAGTTATGAAATAGTCACCTATGAAAATGAGAAAGTGAACTGACTAAGGCAATTACTGGACACATCAAAAAGCAAAACAAACCAATCAATGTAAGCAGTCAGGAATTTAAAGTGAGATTCGTCAGCATGATTGTTTTCTCTTAGTCACATTCAGCTGCTAGAAGGACAGGGCAGAGCAGGTGGAGAGTGCAGATTTAAGAATTGCCAGGTAAGTTTACAAGACAGAGAGAGAAAGAAGCAATGGTGTCATTATGTATGCAAGGGAGTGATTATAATGTCAGACCCTGATATTTAGGCTGGCTAAGTATTGGAAGGGAGGTCACATGGGGGACAAGACAGTAAAACTGTGATGGGATCACATACTAACAATTCCACTGGGTCAAATAATTATTAAAGTTGTGGGGGTTTAGAGAGAGTAAACTAAAAAGATAGGAAGTGCTCGTTATAGAGTGTAATGCTTAAACTTGAGATTATGTATCTTGTGTAGTTATTAGCAATGTTAACATCAAGAATATTCAAGTGGCGCTACCACAAGATCATGTCATTTCGAGTTTCTTTTATGGTATTCTCCCAATTTAGCTCATGTATACTCTGAATTTCTCAATTCAGAATTCTTTTCATTAAAATTTTGCTGCTCCATCAATCATTCATTCAAGAGTTGTGTTCTCTGCTTTCAAGATGGCAATAATTATAAAATTGATTTTAATAGTCTTTAGTCTTATTATTTCTCATACTAACTACTGACATATTTATAATCTATAGAGAATTTGATCCTAAATTTTGCAAGGTAATCTAGGTAGGTATTATTCTTATTGCCATTTTACAAAACAGGAATTTAAAATTCACAGAGATTAAATGACTTGTTCAGTCTGTTCACTCCAAATTCCAATGCTCTTTCCATTATGTTGGATGGATTCTAATCTGATAAATCTATTCTAACATGTTAATGAGTGTAGTACCTTAAAGAGTTTCCCTCCCTAGACAGAGGGACCTCTGGAGATCCAATAACCATCTAAAAGATAGACTAAAAGACAGACTCTGATAATGAGGATTTTAGACTCTGGAGTAGATCAGTGGGGTAGGTGGGACTTTTGCAATCCTTTGAGTAATAAAGGACTGGCAACTTCCTTTTCCTCTTACTCATACTCAAAAGGATATATACCTCCTTAAACAAAAGTCATATAGGAGTGAGTAGAAGTCCATATTGAAGGTCAAAGTCAATTATGATCAATTTATAAACATTATATTTAATTCCAAAGAGGATTTGGAAAGCCAGTTCTGACTAAATGTGCATCAGAAGTCATACAATTAATACGAAATGAGGGAGAAAGTAAGAGATGTTGGAGTATTCTTCAATGGTGGGAAGTATGCCCTACTTCTGTGACATTTCAGGTGAAGTTGGCATGTTCAATAATCTCTGCTTCATGCATTTTATACTAGGAAGGATCAACATACAACTGGCCAGGTTAAGAGCATTTCCTTCATGCTGACTTGCAATTCTGGTTCTAGAACATGAGTTGAGCAAACATATTTGAGTGGAAATAAAAGAGATTTGACAAATATCTTTAAATATGTTGCCCGACGTATAAAGCTTATGACTAAGAAAAAGCTCTGTTTTTAAATCTAATTTTTATTTCTTAATTGATTACTTTTGCTCTCTTTGTTTTTCTTAAAATGGAGGGTGAAATGTTAAATTAGTTGATGTTATTAAGAAAGCCGAAAGATAATAGCAAATTCAAATGGGACCTAAAAATAAGGATTTTAAATGTGAGATTTATAAGTAAAAACACTGGTCACAAAAGATTTTATTATATTTAAACTTCTCAAGAGCTATCATTTCTTAAGTTTTTCTAAACTTCTTCGTAAATATTGCCTCAAATCAATTGGTTAGGTGTTATAATAAAAGATTAAAACTAATAAATAAGATGTTTATTTTATAGACATTGTGAGATAAGAAAGAAAATTGACCTGATTTGCCAATACTTTTCTAAGCAATCTTAAGCAAATCATTTAACCTTCTGGACCTCATTGCTTCTTTATCTAAAAAATGTGATTTACTAGATAAGCTCTAATATCTCATAAATTCCAAGTATATTACCTCTTTTTTGATAAAGAGTTGAGTTCTTAAATATTGACATATCACTAAAGCTGCTTTTCGAGTCCCATAATTTTGTAATCAATGATCTAAAATTGTAGCCTTAGAGGTAGAAGTGGTGACAGCTATTGAAGGGAAGAGGTCAGCTTGGAAAACAACTTTTTCCTTAAAAATTTTCTTTTTCTCTGGAACATAGGACTCTTTGCCAATGAAGACTGATTTCTAACTTGTAAAATGAAATGACTTACTGGGGAACATGAAGGACTTGACTTTTGGTCTTCCATCTTTCATCAGTCAGTTTGAGTGCTCTTTGAGAGCATTCCTGAATATGTGAAAGAAGACATGACTATTTCCCTATTTCCCAGAGAGTGAAAATAGCATTTAGAAATCTCTAGGAATGAGAAGTTATTTATTATTAGTTAATAATGGTAATGAAATCAGAATATGAATTATACAGAGTGTCAGTTCTGGCCTCTTAATTTTATGAGATGTGAAACAGTTAGAAAAAGAGATGCTTTGCTAGTATGCATAATAAGAAAGATTAATATTGCACAAAAAATTTGGTTGAAAGCTAATGTCATATTTCTCTCGAAATGTAAAAGATAAAGATTCCCAGAGTGTGAAAAGTATTTTGGCAATTAGAGGTATTATTAGGGTTTATTTTTTCTTTATTATAAAAATTATGTAAATTGCAAGATTTTTGGAAAATATTTAAACTTAGAATGATACCTTAAAATTTTAAAAATTAGCATTAACAGATTTCTTTTAATAAAAGTAACTAGCTTTCCAATGCTAAAATAGGAGTTATAACTCAAGATGTCACAAAAATGGAAAAGTTAATAGAGCCTTTATGTAAGTCCCTTAAAGAAAGATGTTTCAATAGTAGTATAACTTTATTAGATTTAAAAAATCAGCTATGTCTGGGGAATTTTTAGGAATCTTCTCAGCATTTAAAAATAAGTCTAACAAATATATATGTTAAGAAAGTAAATAATCTATGCCTATCTCAATTTAAAATAATTTTATTTAATACTATATAATGTGTATAGCATCTAATGATGCATACAGCTGAGAAAGTGTGATATATTATATTGTAATTTATGCTTCACCAAGCGTTTTCTAATTGTTTTATCTAGGGCCCCAAAGGAGATCCAGGATTTTCCCCAGGTCAAGCTGTTTCTGGAGAAAAGGTATTTATTTGTCCGTGAAATAATATCATGGTGATATATTTCAAGCATTTTAAAATCCTTTTTTTCTTCTTCTCCCCAAAGCCCTCCAATACATAGCTGTATATTCTAGTTGTAGGTCCTTCTAGTTCTGCTATGTGGGATGCCGCCTCAGCGTGGCTTGATGAGTGGTACTAGGTCTGTGCCCAGGATCTGAACTAGTGAAACCCTGGGCCGCCGAATCAGAGTGCATGAACTTAACCACTTGGCCATGGGGCCAGCCCCTAAAATCATTTTTAAATGTAGAATTTACAGGGTATCAGACAGAGACGATAGAGAACTATTGGATTTTGATGAAGGAAGAAATATTTGAAGAATTAAGTGAATTATATCATCAGCTTAATTTATCAATTTAAATCTTAATATTAATTTTATTGAGTGTCTACTGTGGCCTACCATCATACTACCTGACAATTAGGGATGAGTGAGGCAAAAAATTAGAGCAAGATGTGGTCCTAACATAAAAAATTTGCTCTTGATATGCATGTACACAATAATACATAAATTCCAATGCCATTTTACACCTTTTTTAGGATAGTTCCACATTCTTTATCTTGTTTAAGTCCCACAGTAACTGTGAGAGAGGCAGTCATTATTATCTTGTTTTCCAGTTGAGAAAACAGAATTCATAGAATTTAATTGACTCATGGTATGTGGCAGAGTTAATGATATATTTAAGTTTTCTGATTTTTAGTCCAGTATGCTTTTGATTTTATCATAATGCTGTGAAATAAACAAATATTTAGGTAAAAAGAAACTACCATTTTAAAGTAAAGATAGCAACAAAATCTTTATTAGGAGGAGGATTCTGTTTTCCAGTGAGGATGTCTACAAATGGAGTCTTTAGGAATACATCTGGGAAGCTTTATTTACACAAGCACTTGATGAATGTGATACAATTATAGGATGTTTTTGTTTAGGTGGTATACAGTCACAAACTTTTAAAATCCCTGAATAATTTTGGTTTCTAGGTTGAAATCTGATCTTTTAATTGGCTTACAGAAACTCTGGTAAAACTTAAAAAGACATCACATTATCTTAATGGACTTTACAGATATACTAACAAGTAAGTCCACAAAAAAAAAATTTATCTAGAATCTTAAGAACTTTATTGCTGTGATGTAACTGAGGTCACTGAATCTAAATAATTTAACAAGGCAATGGAAGTTTACTATTAGGAACACAATATTTTCATTGGCCCCTTAGTTATTACAAGTAAAAAAACAACCTTGCAATTTGAGAAAGAAATATAAATGCCATCTTTTAAAATATCTAAATACAGGACATTTAATTTCTTACTTAAAATTTAGAAATCAGGGGCTGGCCCAGTGGTGCACTGGTTAAGTTCACGCACTCTGCTTTGGCCACCCAGGGTTTGCAGGTGCAGATCCTGGGTGTGGACCTACACACCACTCGTCAAGCCCTGTTGTGGCAGGGTCCCACCATACAAAACAAATAGGAAGACTGGCACAGGTGTTAGCTCAGGGCCAATCTTCCTCATGAAAAAAAAAAAATTAGAAATTAGAGGTCCACTCTGTTTTGGTGATTGCTTTTAAATAAACTCCTCAAATTAAACATTCACATTTATATCAAATGCTTGGTTTTATCTTTCCTTGTGGCTTTCCTGTACAAAATACAGTGGTTCAGTATGTGTACAGTATCTGTATATTTACAATATAGGGTGGCTCAGCATGGGAGTTAAGGGTTGGAAGTATGTCAGTCTTTTTTTACTTTTTGAATTACTCATATACTAATTGTGGTTAATGCTATGTAGGAGAAAAGTAGTAAGATATAGGATTTAATAGTATGCTGCCATTGAGCTTTAAGTAACTTTTAAAACTGAGAGATATATTTCTAAAATGGTAAAATTCAAAAACTTTTCTTAGAAATTGTATTACAAGGCTGGCCCTGTGGCCTATTGGTTAAGTTTGGATGCTCAGCTTGGGCGGCCTGGGTTTGCTCGTTTGGATCCTGTGCACTAGCCTACACCATTAGTCAGCCATACTGTGGCTGAGACCCACATAAAACAGAGGAGGGCTGGCACAAATGTTAGCTCAGGGCTGATCTTCCTCACCAAAGAAAAAACAAAGGAAAGGAAAGAAATTATATTTACAGTAAATTGGGTTCAAATATCTGCAGATGCAGGATATTAGTTATATATATACACAAATGAATACAAATAAATACAAACATTGGTGGGAGTAGAGGGAGATTGGGAAACTGTGTTTTATTTTTAACCATTTAGCCATTTTTACAATAAATATATGGTTAATGATGAAACACTAAAAGAAATGCAGGGGCTAGTCCTTCACTATGTAACATCCACTAAGTAACATCTCTCATACAGCATACATAAGTGTTTAAGCCCTTTTGGGACCTCAATGACATGCAAAAATAACTTTTAAATAGTGGTAATTTTTCTTTTCCCACATGTGAGATATTATTATTGTTCCCATTTTTAGACGGGGGAACTGTGAAGGGAGAACAAGTGATCCACCCACAATTAGAGCTAGTGGAAGGAGATGAGCCTCCTGTCTCCTAGTGCAGCTTCCCTTCCCAGCCCCCCATCAGAGTAATAAATGTAAAAAAAAAAAAAAATCTGTATAAATTGGTCATCCCATTGTCAATGGAAGCCATCTTAAAGATATGTTAAGAAGCATTAAAATGAATATTAGAACAAACGGAAAAGCATTCCATTGCTAATAATCAGAAACATCCTTTTCTCTGCTGATTGTTTAATTTGATGACATATTCAAGTAGATAATGCACTAAAAATTAAACAACATTAACAGTCGCTAAGGAGTTTAGGATTATTATCTAAGTACTCCTTTTTTCTTTCAAACAACACTACGTTTTTCACGCACGATAAATTTGTCACAGTGCAAAGGGAGAGAAGGGAGGTAAACGGAAAGTGCACCTGGTGTACACTGGCTCAAGATTACCCCTCCTTCCTTTTTGACATGTTTTTCCTTGTCAATTCACACAGCCTCCTCTGTGTCTCTCCTCGTTGCTTCCACCCGCCACAGACACTCCTTCCCCCTCACCGGTACACTTTCTCCTCCTACCGCAAGATGGGCTCCGGGCTCTTACCAGAGTCAGGTGGAGGGAGAGGCAGCCGGCCCGAACCGGCGAAGTCTCGTCTGTTGGAGCCAAGCACACGATACTTCTAAGAAATTTTCCCTGGAGTTACTTCCCGGTGGTACCGCAGAAAGCACCAGCACCGCCCCGGAAGCGGAAGTGACCCTTTCCCTGGTGTGCCTCGTGAACCTAGCCCTGCCCCCTCACAGCCCTGCGTCGAGGTTCCGCGTCGGAGTCCCGCTAGGCTGCAGGTCTTCCCTGAAAAGGGCAGGCTTGAGCCCACCACGGATGCCCCACAAAGCGCTTGTAGAATTTTTAAGTAATCTCTGAGTTTTTTAAAACAGGGTCAACTTTGGAACGACAGGAGCTTTGGGAGTAAGGGCATTCCTAGAGAAAAAAACATCAGAGAAAAAGGAGCGGGGCATGGAGGTGGTGTAGTACAGTGCAGGTTTTCAGCCCCGCAAGAGAGAAATGCTGGGAGCCTCGGAAACGGTCTCAAAAGGTGTCAGAAACGAGGTGAAACTTGAGCCAGATTGTGAAGATCAGACATGAGTGCGGTTAGGTCATGACGTCGAAGATGAAATCCTGCAGCAAGGGAATTCTAATTTTCAACTCTCTTTCATAACACTAAATCTCTATTTGTGTTTTGTTCTTAGGGTGACCGAGGCCTTTCTGGATTAATGGGGCCCCCTGGTATGCAAGGTGATAAGGTAAGAAGTTAGTTTTACTTTGACTTAATTGATGTCATATGGGTCTGGGAGCTCTTCAACTCCTAAAATCTCATTTTGAAGTGGAGCCCAAAGCCAATGTTTTAAATTCCTTTTCTCAGCGAAAGGAATTAGTATGCTGCCCCAATCCAGGAAAGTGGTGACCACAGAAGGCAGGGTCTTAGGAAAAATAAAACATTCAATTCAATTAATGGTGGGGAACAAAATTCACATGGTGGAGAAAGTAAAAAAATCACTGATAGAATATTGAAGCTTTTCTCTTTTTTTATTGTATTAAGGCAGTAACCTACTTCTGAAACTTTGAAGTCACTTTTTAACTTTTTTACGTCCAAAGTGAGGTACACTTGGTTATAGGTAATACATTTAGCCTTTTCTATGGGGTTCTCATTTTATTAGGAAATAATAATCTGTGCCGTGATATGTGTATGAATGTGAGGCCTGAAGGGTAGGGTCGAAGTGAGGATTGGGGATAACTCATATTAACACAAGTCTAGCATGTTAACACAGGTCTAAATTCTCCTCTATATGTTCAGCTTTTTTTCCTAAACACTGAGTTGTTTATCTTTACAGGCGATAAGGAAGACACAAAATTTCTTTCTAAGGTTTTACTGGCCCCGCAATATTGGAGGGCAATATTTGACTTGATGTGGATGTCTAAATACATATGAAAATGAGCTGTGTTGGTGTCTTAGTGTCGTATTCCTGTCCTCTTGAGAGCTTTAGGTTGGAGGAGGTATTTAGGGGCTGGTTACTTGGATCAAATCCCATCTGCCATTTTCTAGGTCCCATTGCCCTTGGATGGGTTGCTTAACCTCTCTAAGCTTCAGTTGCCTCTTCTGTGAAATGTGAAGATACTACCCACTTCATAGAGAGTTGTTGGGAACATGGAATGAGATAATCTATGCAGTACAGTGTCAGACAAATAGCAACCCCTAATAAATGTTAACCATCAGCTGTTTATCTGGTTTTGGATAGGATCCTGACCTTGTTTGCTTTCCTTCATAGCCCCTGTTAAAGGACTGAATTGTAAAATGATGAAAAAGGTTTTGATCTCATGGAGTATGACCACACCACACCATTATTTTTATGGTCTTCAGACTACTCTTCATCCTAGATAGTACTTAGCATCTGTTAGCTCCTTTGAGGTTGTTGGTTGCTCCCATTGAGACGTGAAACTGCAGAGTGATCGTTTCTAACAGAATTGGTCTTGAAATACACTCACGAATCTATTTGATTAATGCCACTCAGTATGCCTCTGACCATTAAGTATTCCTCCAAGAAAACTGTACTGATGAATAGGATCAACAAAAAAGATCTCATAATACAGAAATTACCTTAATTGTGTTATTTGATATTCCATATATAGTTATTGCATCTGAAAGAATGACACTACATGTGAGAGAAAAATTATTACTTGCTAAGATTAAACAATGCCTGTGGTTCACGAAATTAGCAATGCAGAAAAGGAAACACTAAGTAAAGGGTGAGTGGTTACTATGCAGAGGAGCATATAAAGAATTATTGTCTCTGTGTTTGTAGAGACAATTTAAACAGGCTGATTTTTTTTCTTTCTGCTTTTTCTCCCCAAATTCCCGCAGTACATAGTTGTATATTCTAGTTGTGGGTCCCTCCAGTTGTGGCATGTAGGACGCCGCCTCAGCATGGCCCAACGAGTGGTGCCATGTCCGCGCCCAGGATCTGTACTGACGAAACCCCAGGCCGCCAAAGTGGAGCGTGTGAACTAAACCACTCGGCCATGGGGCCGGCCCCTAAACAGGCTGATTCTAACCCTTACAGCAGATTATCATTTTAACTTTGGAAGTATACTTACTAAAGACAGAAGATACTAGTTTCCAAAGACCGGTGCACATGCTATCTGAGTCTTGGCACATCAGTATTTTAAACTATTAAGATTAATATATTCTTTTTGGTCTGTGTAAGTCTAGTAAAGTGAAATAACTGTATTATTTTAAACAAAAGGGAACATGGATTGAGTATCTTTCACAGACTTTTTTTCTCTTATATGATTTTTTAAACTTTTAAATCTGGCTTTTATAGTCACTTAATAGGAGTAGATCCTTTAGAAGCCAGGGATCTTGACATATTATCAATTAGCAGCTGTAGCTGAATTTTCTCCAGAGAAGGTTTAGTTGAAAATATTTAGAAACTGAATTACTTCCTGATAAATGGTTTACTCTGGTTTGACAGTAGTTCAGAATAGTGTTGAAAGATTTGAGATGATTTTGTAGTTTTTCTGAGAATGTTTTCCCCCTTTTCAGAGTGTGTCTGTTAATGGAAACTATGTACAGATTTTTACAAAACAAATATTTCTGGAGAAAGGACATAAGGATTCAATCTAAACCTAAACTAATTCTCCACATAGCAGACTTGGGACAAGTTTCCATTACACCATCTATGTGCATGTCTTACTTTTATATGAATATACAATAGAAATACATTTAAAATGAGCTTGATGGACTATTCCCGTAGTTTGTATGGAAGGGGAAAGGGCAAGACCCATTATTGGGTAGAATGTTCAGGTAAGTTATGAGCTGTTTTTATGGACCTTACTAATTTTGGTTCATTTTTTGAACCACCTAGGTCACTCTCAGTTATTTCCTGCAAACAGGATCCATGCCAGGAGAATGGCTTATATTAGCTATACCTAAGAACTCCCATTTCCTTCATCCTTGCAGTTCTACCCCTAAAGTACTAGATGAATTCTTAAAGTCATGTGTGGAGAACACTGACAGCTTATGAAAACTGTTGAGATAAATAAACAGAAGATTAATATAAAAAACATTCTGAAGACTAAAATATTGAGACAGAAATAAAAAAGCAAGTAAATTGGCAGCAATATTTTTTTCACTCTTCAGTAGATGTTTTAGTTCTCTCTTTTCCTCTTTTTATCTCTCTCCCCCTGACTTTTTTTTTTTTTAACCAGTATTAACATCTTTAACAAGCAATGTGTTTCCCCAGGTTGACTGGTCACATTGCCTCAAGCTAGCCACTTTCATGTAACTCTTATTTTCCTAGGAATGAAGCATGTTTTCACTTCTCACTAAGGGTCTAAATTTGTGCCAAAAAGCAGATAAGTTGGATCCAGAGTGCATGCTGGGTTGGATGGATGACAAGCCTCATAATTCTGATCTTGGATTCCAGATGGATTTTTAAATTGGTTTTTAATATGGCTGATCAGTTGCTATATTAATATTGGAAGTCTGCAATTTAAAATTGTAAGAATATCAACAGTGATTTCAATCGGAGCAATTTTTCTAGGATCAAGAGGATAAGCCAGATGGGAGCAGTTAAGTACATCTTAGCATGAAGGTATAACTCAGAGCAATTGTGAACTATGATGTACACATTTTAAAGCAGATTTTTATGAATAATGTATGGCAGTATTTTTCTGAATATCAAAAAATACTAGCTACCATAGTTTAGCGATAATTATAAATCAGTTATTTAAAAAGAAATCTTTCCATTACATAGTAATGTACACAGTAAATGTCTTTATAAAGTTGGAAAGGAAAAACTGAACGCATCATAGTGGAATGCATTGTGATTTATTACTCCCTCAAAAGCTGTTTAAAGTAAGGACAGTACTAAGGAGCTACAACAATACTGAATGTCACTGAGAAGAACAATTAAAAAAAGCCAGGATTGGCATAAAATCAGTGCCTGGAGAGAGAAATAAGGAGAGTTCCATTGTTCCATAGTTAACTCTGTAGATAATCTTTTTACCTGCCCGTTATCTCTGTGAAACTCTGCAGAGCTACGTTTTACTTTGGGTTGGTTCCTGATTCAAGTGTGGTACTGAAAGTCTAATGCAGATGCTGCTGCTTAGGGGCTGTGCTGTCACCACTGTTGCCATCTCCCCTGCAATCCACCATTCCCACTAATGGTAGGGGAAGCTGAGAACAAGGCAACACGGTACTGAAATCCCCCACAGGCAAGCCAATGGTTGCTAAAGAGGTCTAATTTGTGGGACTTTGAAAACTTCCCTGTGTCCAAAGATATTTCCGTCAGTCTGGCTTTTGTGATTGACATTCTAACAATAATGGTATAAATTGTTTTGGGTAAACGTATTTCCAGTTTCCAGAAGTTTTTAAAAAAGTTTCTGTGTTCTCAGAAAAAGCTATTATCTATCATGTAGCACCATTTTGAGAATTAGTTTATATCTCCATGAGAAATAGTTGAGAAGGACTACAACTGGGTTGATGGGACCAAAGTAAAAACTGAGTACTAATTAAAGGAGGTTAGTGGGTCAGTATTGTGAGGAGTTTGGGACAAAGCTTGGCACAAGTCTTCTGTGTGCTTGAAGGAAGTACATTCCAAGAAGTAGGGGAAGAGAGGTTTGTGCAGTATTCATCCTATAATTTAAGTCTCGTCAAGCTCTCCAGTTATTTGGGATCATTCTTCTATTTAATTTTTTTTTAAGTAATTAAAGTCCTTATTCTTAGGACTTTAGGAAATTTATTGCCTTCCCTCAAGAAGTGTTTACATTCTCATAGTTGTTGATTTTTGTCTCATTTTGAATTGTTGCTTGGGTTTCTTTTTTGATCAACTGTGGCCGTCTTTTCACTATTTCACTATTTCTCAATTTTGCCATAGCTTTCTCTGGTTATTTTGGTCATGACATGGTTATAAGCCTTTGTATTCCCCAAGGCATTGCTAACATGAGTCCCGCAGTGTTTGACAAATTTTATTAGAAACATGGAATTACCTAATCTGTAAACTAATGCTGTTGCGTTATAGAAAAAGAAAATTTAATATTGGCTTTCAGACAACAGTGCAATAGCAGTGTCTAAAGGGAAATATATGAGTGATTTAGGAGCCCTAAAGTGCAAGCACTTCATTTTACTTACTGCGGTATCTCAGCCCAGTGTCCAGCACATAACAAGCACATATTATTAGCGAGTGAATGAACATTGCTGCTCTTAAGTTTAATTGACTGTGTGGCCTTTCACGGGGTCCTAGTGGTCATCTTCCTCCAATGGTCTGCTTCTCAAATCAGTGTCTCGTCTCCTGTCTTATCTTCCCTGAGTTCTCTGGCTCAAAACACCCTTCATCCTATTTTAGGTAGACTGAGTAGGATTAGTTAAGTCTAATCTCTTAGTGATGTTGCTTTTCACAAGATTATGTACAAGGGTAGCCCACCTTTGCCTCAGCTTCCTGAGACTAGACAGAAGCAAAAGATCCAGGGAAGTTGCTTCAAACAAAAGAGCAGTTTCCTTCCTGAGATAAAATCTATCTCTAAAGTGTTTTATTCACATTCTTTTGTCCTGCAACTCATTCAGGAAAGTCGTATTATGTAAGTAAGATATAGTTCCTGCCTTCAAGTAGCTTGCTGTCTAGAAAGCTTACACAAGACTTGAAATTAAAATCGAACGTAAATGAAATTATAAAATTCTGACCCTGAGATACTGCTGCCATTTGAGAGACCTTCGATATGCAGCCAGAGGAACTTAGTGAAGGCGAACTCTTTGACATAAATGAGGAAAGAATTGTGATAAAGAGGACAGAGATGTCCTAGAGCAGGTGACACCAGCAAAAAAACTTCACATAAGAACTGTTAGAGCTATTTCATGGTATTAAAAGTGCAAAGGATAAAATGTTGTAAGTTGATCCAGACTTAGAAGGGAATATGACAATTTGTAAAAGCGTAGGAAATCTGCTTTCTCAGGATGGTAATTTATACAAGAAGGCGGCAAGCACTATTCAAACTACTCTTCATAAATCTTTTCAAAGAGATGACAATTTAGTTCTCAATGTTTCTAATGTTTTATATTGCACTGTTCTAAATAAATGTTAGTTTAACATTTTTTTTCATTTTCCTATACAATTATAACGGACAGAGTTTTTAATGTTTTAACAAAAATTTTTAAAAATCAGGGAACAATTTAATTTTTCTCATTAAGATTGCTTTGCCTGGTTTCAGCTTGTATGGAGTTTTATGGTCCTATGCTGCCATGCAAAGTGAAAATGACCTGTTTTCTTTATGTACCACTATTTTCTTTATGGATAAACCCTTTATTTATGTATCCAAATTTTGATTACTTGGGGAAGTTCAGGTATATGCTTGAAATTTGCTTCTTTCGCATTCCTTTAGGCAAAACCCTTGATTCCAAGTGACCTTATAGGCTACTGCCCAGACTTTGTATTGGCCTCCCTTAGATCAAGTGCCATCTCTTGTGGCTGAGATAGATAGGAATGAGTTCATGTAGGAAAGATCATGACTGTGTGGTGCTTCCCCCTTATCAGAGTCTCTGACTGAGGAAGAATTCCTTCAAAGGGAATTGTACATACAAGAGATACCATGATTAATATGTCTAGTTCACTATTATCAAGTGCATCAGGGAAAGTAAGCTAAAGAAGCAATTGTACCACCACTGCATTCCATTTCCCCATGGGCTAGGGAGGGAAGAAACTCTGGTCAGAAAAACAGATGGTGGCCAAAGAAAGAGGAGCATGTAGCTAGACTCAAGTCTTCACAGAAATAAAAGTAAATAAGTAAATAAACACATCCTTTAAAAAAAAACAAAAAACAAGGCAAAAGGAGTAGGCCCACGGCAGGGAGTGTTTCTGCCTATGTGCCTCTTACCCTGGCTCCTCATTCCTCATCCTCCTGATGCTCTCCCAGGAGCTTTTAGCTCCCACCCTGCTATAGCTGCTGCCTCATCCCAGGGAGCCACTGCCATTGTCTTAGCGCTGAGGAAGTTTCTTATCTACTGTTAGAAAAAGTGAAAAAACTTAGCTTTGATGATATTTTTATTTGTGGAATCCTGTGTAACATTTGGACAACTGAGAACCATATGTTTCATATTTTGTAATTAGGCTGATCTTTAGCTATCTTAGAAAAAAGTATAAACAGCGAAATTGAGTCAAAACATTGGATATATTAGACGCTGTTGGCAAATGAGTAACTTTAATAATACCATGATTTATGAAATATAATTCGTTTGGTTGATTTCTCTTGGTGGTCTATAATTAATGCTTGAACATATTGATGAGAATGAGGACAACCCAGCCTGTATCCGAGTCTGAAACAATTGTAGGCATATAAAGTAAATACAAGGACAGGTTACTCACTTCTTGGTGAATCTAACTATCAAACCAATATGATTCCACCTTACTTCCTACATGACTTTGGTCTAATCATTTAATTTCTGAGAGCTCACTTTAGTTATCTGTAAAAATGGAGAAAATACCTACTTTATAGGACTGCCGTAGAGTTAACTGAGGTATTTGGAAGTGGCTGGCACAATGTCTGGCACATAGTAAGCAGCTCGATGAAGTCCTTTGTTTCTCCCTTACTTTTTGTCCCTCCTTTCTCATGGCCACTTCTCTGATCTCTTTCTAATAGCCCCCAGGGGACAGGCCTTTTCCCGTGCTGCCTTGTTTTTTCTTTCTGTTACTCCCTTGTTACTAATATGTGTACAGATAACACAAAAATCTTTGTCTCCAAACTTACCTGCTTGCTTTTTCCTGTCTTCTTTCTGGTTCCCAAGAGACCTCTCTACTTAAACATTTTACAGTTATTTTAAGTTTAATATCTTAAAAACTACTTAAATCATTCCCTTATTTTTCAGGTGGATGTCTCTTCTAATTTCCCCCTTGTCTAACCAAAACATCATTTTCTTCTCCAATTCATTAATCCAAGTTAATAAAACCCTCAGTGATTAATCCCTGAATAACTCTTCACTCCATTATTCTATATCCTGAAACCTCCAAACCTTGTATTCAGTTTGCAGTATATTAATTTGAAGTTTTTTGTATTTGTAAACTATAATTTATTTCAGGTTTTTGAGTTATAATTTGTTTAATATCCTATGAGGTTCTTAAAAAAGGATCTTCTTTTTGTTCTTCTATGTATGCTAAAATCTAGTAAACAATAGATTGATTTACTGATTGTTGATTAGAGCTATACAAACAAGCTCCAAAGTGTTCCTTTCTTTCTTTCTTTCTGTCCTTCCTTTAAGCTTCCTCCCTT
This sequence comes from Equus przewalskii, assembly GCF_037783145.1. NCBI lineage: Eukaryota > Metazoa > Chordata > Mammalia > Perissodactyla > Equidae > Equus > Equus przewalskii. The sequence goes on from NC_091854.1 coordinate 13,083,719, forward strand.
TTGCTCATAGAAGAAGATCTTTCTGGAGGAAAAGGGATATTATTTATTTTATATCTTTGGGTGTTAATGATACGGATTAAGATTTGATTTTGGTTCTATTATTTGGAAACTTATTTTTGTTGCTAATTTCTTAGACAGCTTTATAAAACCCCTTCTGATGGACCTGTGAGCAACCTCTTTCATTTGTCTTAGCTCATTCATGGAGTGTTATGACAATGATTTGGATTAAAGAAACTGCCTGGATATGGTCCAGTTTTTCAATAATTACAAACAGATTATGTCTGAGAGCATTTTGCTTCAGCATTAATGAACTAAAACCAACTTTTAGAAAGCTTCAGCAAAATGTAGCAGATCCATTGTGAGATACCAGCCTTTTCTAAAAGATGCTGTTCTTTATTCTCTGTCAGTACTATGCTACTATTTTAGTTCATAATAACAAATCATTCAAATGACACTCAAAATTAATTAAGAATTATTAATAAAATTAATTTACTAGTTAATAAAAATTAAATTCTTATTAAACTTAATAAGAATTAAATTTGTACTGATGAAGAAACCAAAAGTTGGCGTAAAAGACAACTTAGAACCTATGTTTAGTTGTTTGGCATAAATGGGTTTACTTTTCAATGGCATGTCTTCACCTTTACCTTTGCAGGGTGCCAAAGGACATCCAGGGCTCCCAGGACTCCGAGGTGAACAAGTAAGTACTTCCTTCATTAAACCAGTATCTTCTCCAGTGAACAAGACACACATTAAGGAACTCTGCTGAGTGATTACTTTTCTCCACTATTTCAGTTTTTCTTCTCAATGATTTTCAGTCTGTTTAGTGCAGGACAAACTTTTAATTGATCATCTCTTATAGTTTTGTTGTTTTCTTCCAAATCCCAGACTGACGTTTACTCTCTGCCTAAAATGTTCCAGAGCCCCTTCGAGAATCTCATAAATGCTGTGATCCTTTCCCCAGACAATACACATATTCACGCACGTACATGCCCCTGTGTGTGTCTACACACATACACACATCTGTTTTGTTGTACAATTTTAGGGGCGTGCCTGTTTACTAAAGCTTATCCATAGCTGTTAGTTCCCCGTCCCTTGCGTGAGGAAATGCAAATAAATTTTAATAGCAATCCTAGTTAGAATTGCACATGTTCTTGTATTTAAAAGTCAAATAGATTGGGAACTATTTAGTTTTCGATCATGTTTCTCCTTCTCCCTCCTACCAGAAAATAATATAGGAAAAAAATAAAGTCACAGCTCTTGTGTTTCAATAGAATGTGTACTAGGTCAGTATAAATAAAGCAGTGAAAAGGGTAGGAGATTAGAAATGAACTGGTGGGGGGCTGGCCCCGTGGCTGAGTGGTTAAGTTCGCACACTCCACTTCTGGCGGCCCAGGGTTTCGCTGGTTCAAATCCTGGGTGCAGACATGGCACTGCTCATCAGGCCATGCTGAGGCGGCATCCCACATAGCACAACTAGAAGGACCCACAACTAAAGATACACAACTATGAACCAGGGGGCATTGGGGAGAAAAAGGAAAAATAAAATCTTTAAAAAAAAAAAAAAGGAAATGAACTGGAGGGAAGGATACCGTAATTGGAGATACAACAAAGAGCTTCAGGAAGCCCTAAAGGGAGCTCCAGAAAGAAATGTGATGGATTGTCCCTGAGGGAAGGATGTAAATGAAGAAATAAAGTCAGTTTTCTCTTTCATTTATGTTAACTGGGGCAGTACGCTCTGTTCAGTCCCTGAGCACAATTTTTCAAGATTACTAATTATTAGACAGGGCAAGTAAAGTGATATATGTATCTGTAACAGGTACAGTTCTTGTTTCCTGAAGATCAAAGTTCTGAAAAGCATTTGGGCATTTTTGGGCAAAAATCAGAAGAGCAGGAGGGATTGGTCCCTGGGGAGGAAAAAAAAATCCCTAGAATAGTGCTTTGGCAGAAATGTGTGTATTCCAATGAAGAAAACGTGATACTTCACAAGTAAGTAACAAATCGACTGTGTGTCAGGAGCGAACAGTTCTCTCATGACTGCTCTCTAACCTGGTTCTGTTAGTATACTTGTTAGTGTTCTGAGGTGTTATTTCTGCCTGTTTGGAATAGTCTAAAATCAATTCTAAAGGTTGGAAAACATATTTAGGAGTCAGGTATTCCTTTCTATTCTATTTATTTCTAGAAAAAAGGCAAAGTTGGTGATAACTGTGAAGAACAACTAAAATCATTTTGCGTTTTAACTATGAAAACACTGTGGACATTAGGAGGAGCACAACTAATTTGTTAGGAGACATTCACTTCTGGAAAATTTGCAAATATTTGGAAATTGGTCAGCAAACATTTGGAAAAGTAATTCTCTCATCTACGCAAGCTCTAGTAGTAAGAACTGTTGTTTACTGAGTCCTTATTAGTTGCCAAACTGTGCTACTGTTAACTACAGCTTCTAGTAGTAGAATTATTTGTTGAATGTTTCCATATGTTGACTAATTTAATGCTCAGCAACACTAAGAATTATTGCAGTTATCCCCACTCTTAAATATATTTCTACACATTGTTCTGTTTTCTCCACGTAATAATCCTGTGACCTAGATGTTATTGTTCTATTTTATTAATGAAAAAACTGAGATATAGAGAGGACCCACGGTAGCACTAGTGGAATTCTCACTGAAGTCTGACTGATTCAGAGCATGTGCTTTTATGCTTAGACTTACAAGTGGGATTGAAGAAGGCTTCCTATTCCTAATTTCTCCAGGGGCTAAACATATAACTTTGTGTCTAAATTCCTCCATTCAAGCTACAAATTTAAGTGGCCCAACTTTTTTTTTTTTAACCATTTTTAAGTGCATAGTAAATTGAGTCATAGTATTTGTTTTGATTTTCTTTTGAGCCTCTGTGGTTGTCACAATGATTTTAGGATGTGGTTGGTTTAGAATATGTTTATGCCATGTAAGACTATGCTGAAGGCTTCCTCGTTTACTTGTTTACTGCCATTCCAGTAAAGCAGAACTTAGCCATCAAGTGGAGTTCTTTTGTGTATTTCTCTGTGCAGCTGGAATGTGTTAGATCTCTACATGTTGCCTTAACGCCCTCTATGAAAATCTGTTCAAAATCAGATTTCATTTATGTCTTAAAACAGATTGCTTTTTAATAGAGGTCAATTAACCTAATTTGTCTAGGAAAGGAATGAAAGGGATGATGGTTGACAGTAGCCAGATAGTGACCTACAGAATAAAAACAACCTTTTCGCTTTATTTCACTCCTTTCTATTGGCATACGCAAATATAAGGTTTTATGACTCTCTGGATATAGGCCTGTGTATTTTAGAATTGGATGGGGCATAAAGGAAGCAAATGTAAGTAAACTGGAGCAAATCTTATAATTAGAGGGCTTTCCCTAGAGTACTACTGGAAGTCATTAGCACTTCAGATCTACACCAGGGAGGCAACCTTGAATGGTGATCTCTTGGAGATAGACTTGCTGATTCAAATCCTGGCTTCCCACTTATTAGCTGAGCAACTTTCCACTGGTGACAAACACTTTATGTTTCATTTTTCTCATCTGTAAAATAGGGATTATGATACCCACCTTATAGTATTTGAGCACATTAAATAAGATAATACATATAAAATACTTGAAATAGTGCCTGGTACATGATAGGTAGACAATAAATGTTATTAAAGGAATAAAGTATTATGTGTTACATAGAATATTAACAAGATAATGTTTAGTACATAAATATGGTTTCTGAAATTGATAGGACATAATCTCTCCTCATGTAGACAAGAATTTTATTCTGTAATTTTCAGAAGGCCACTGTTTATTCACAGTCTGTTAAATTGTACATTGTCATATATATACGTATAGATGTCTGTATGTGTATGTATATATGTGTGTGTGTGTGTGCATACACACACACACACACCCACACATATATAACTTTTGTCAGATTGTCTGGGTTCTCATCCAGTCTCTACTACTTTCTTACTGTGGCATCTTGGGCAAGTTTCATAACTTCCCTGTGTCTTAGTTCCTTTATATGTAGAATGAAGAAGAGTATCTCCCTCATACATGTAAAGTAGATGTATAGTGCTTAGCATAGTGATTGGCACATAAAAAAGTGGTCAGGAAATGGTAATTGTTAAAGCAAGAGAAGATAGGGAGAGATGATGGAGAGAAATGAGAGAGAACAAAATTGAGAAGTGGATTCTGAGGAAAGTGGAGAGAAAGACATATGAGGAGCCTACATGTCTAATAGACTGGGAGGGCAAAAACTCTCAACTATCATTTTCCATTTGCCTTTTCCTTAGTCTATTCTTTCTCTAGATTTTCCAAATCTTTAGGAGTTTTATAAGGTTTCTAAACTCTAATTGGAGGTTACACTCTTCTGTCTACTTCAGAGCAGAGGGGCAAAGGGCTAGTGTCTTTTATTGTCTCTTTTACAAACAACAAGCAAGAAATGAACTTTACATAATAAATAAGGAATCTATGAAATTTACCATTGCTGTCAGCATTTGAGGTTAAGTAAAGGCAGCTCAATATACAGTCTTCTGGAATTTCCTTGGTTCAAGAATTATTTAATATACCTAAACTCTGGATAAACTGATGAATGAATGAATGAAGAATGTATCAATGAAAGACAGTAGAAACAAATGGAGTATTTCTTCTCACTTTTCCACCTGGTTCTGCTGCAAATTTCCTTTCTTACAAGTTTGAGTGTTCATATATCAGCCTTCTTTGAACTTTGTTTTATATGAAGAATACAGAGTTGTCAATTTAAAATGAATTTACCATCCAAAATTACTATGTGAATATTTAGAAAGATCTCTGTCGTGATACAGGTGTTTACCACTTAATATACATTTACTTAATCAGACTTTCTGTAAGAATAAGTTTACTTTAGAAACGAAGAAGAGGTTGGTTTTGAAGTTCACTGCCCCTTTTAGTGTTCTGGGGCTCATGCTCAGACAGTAAAGGAGAGTTGCAGGGTGATTGAGATAAGGAATTCTTTCCAAAAAGATAGTGGTTATTAAGAAATGTACCAACTCTTTCTCTAGAAAAAGTCTTATCCTTACTTACATAGCACTGGATTTTTCCATCCTAGATTTATCGTTATTAATAATCAGTGTCTTATTTGGGGCCCTAATCTAACAGTTTTATTCATTTTTATTTGGCAATTTTGGCTCATTTTTATTTCAATTAGATAATCAATGTGCAGGACACTTAGTATTTTTATGGAGAAAAGATCTTTCCAAACTTGGGTATTTTAATTGCACCAAGTTTGTTTCCTTGGACTTCCTTTGACTGTGTTGTATTGTTTTATTTATTTTATTTTTCATTTCAGGGAATTCCAGGACTCACTGGTAATATTGGTTCACGTGGTTACCCTGGCAGGCAGGTGAGGTAACTATATTTACACTTCTCCTTTTATGTTCCTCTTCATTACTACTTTGTACATTCTGATTTCCAGTGATATTGATTCAAATGATCATTGGGTTATTTTTATTGAATAATGAATTACTCATAGGAAAATAATTTCAAAATCAAAACTTTAAAAAGATTTCAAAAATTTTACTGCAGAAAGTTTTGTTTAAAATAGAAATGGATTTTTAAATGTGTTTGATATGATATACTTTCAAAATTAAAATGACCAAGGGTCTAATAAGGTCTTAAAATAGCCCTGCTACTGATTTTACAATACTGCCATCGACTAAAATGAAGTAATGGTCAGAGTTAAGACTCTGTGTAATAACCATCATTTTTTAATAACACAGTTAAAAAAATCAGGACACAGTTGGCATTGCCACGTATACCACTACTAAATATGTTTATCTGAACTGAATTCAAGTCTTTGTATACTGTTTTGAAAATTCATTCTAATCACTTCATATTTATTTCTGTCCAATTCCTAAATTTAACTACTTCATGTAGACTAATAATAGAACAAATTTTCTTTCCTAGGTTTTCATGAATTGAGTGCTTACTCTTGAAATAATTATTCATTTAGCATACTAGAAAACTACATTTCTAATTTTTTTATTCTCAAGAATGAGAGAAATAAAAATGCCAAAAAATAATCTATTCTTAACAAAATTCCGTATTTTTAAGCTTTAAAAATGCATGAAGGGTGTTGTATATTAGAGTCTCACCACCAAGTGATGATTTGTGTTATCTGAGTTATCATAAAATATGAATACTCAAACATATGGACATTGATCTGAAGTTAAAAATGTACTTATTTATTTTTTAAGTGTATGCAAATATATTTGAGATAATTTAATTAGAAATCTTTTAAAAGAACAGTTTTCGATGAGAGATAATTTAATGAAAAATTATTTTTTCTATCTGACAATGTGTTTTAATCTACTTTATTTAGATATCTAAAATATATTTGTGTATATATTATGTACAGTGCCTTTTTTGGTTGTGAAATTCTAAAATTCCTCGAACATATAGTAGCCTTCATTAAGTAAATAGAGTTCTGAATTTTATATTTATGAAAATGATACCTCTTTGTATGCTTTTTTAATTAATCGATTTGTCAACAACTCTAAAAAATACTGTAGTATGATGATGATGTCTTTTGTTCACACTAGGGTTTAGCTGGACCAGAAGGTAATCCAGGTCCTAAAGGTATACGAGTAAGTCAACATTTTCATCATTTTGTTAAGCATGCTTGTATACAAGTAGGATGAAATATACAAAAATACTTGTTTCCACATTTTCGTAGGAACTTTGAATGTAATACAGGTTTAGCCTGAAAAGAAGTGCACTTGTTTAATAGATATTTTCACTGTTATGACCACAGAAAGCAGTCTTATAGTGGTAGGTTTTACATCATTATTGTCTATTAATTTCTAGCTCCTATATAATATCTCGTGTGTTAGAATATGCTCTATAAACATTTGTTGCATTATTTCTATATGAACATATGTAGGCCTAAAAAATCATGATTAAAAAAATATGAAGGGGCAAAAAACAATTCATATCAATTCAAGGCTGAGACAATATTATGATACACAAACTACCTAGGGTGAAGAAATATCTGCACAGAAGGAAATAAGCTTGTCAAATCAAGAACACACCATTATACTTCCAAACCATTAAAGGAGTTGTTAGCCACTTTTAATCATGAAGGGAATAAAAAGAAAATTACTTTGATATGTTATGGAGTGTGTTACACATTAAAATCAAAGCTGGTTCTAGAAAAAATTAGTAAACTAGAACTTTTTAAAATTTTCTTTTTAATAGCCAGTTATTTTCCAGAATCTACTACTGTGCCTTATGTTGTCTAAAATACCTTTTTGAAATAAATAAAGCATAAAGTATTTAAACAGTATGTGCCATAATGATTCTTTAAATTTTAAAAATTCTTAAACATTTTCAAATACTTTCACATGCATTTTCTTCTTTTTTTGTTTTGCCATCAATCCTGTGAAGTAGGAAAGCAGGTATATCATCTCCATTTTACTGATGAGAAAATAGTAAGCTAAGGAATTTATGTGAGTTGGCAAAGTCATAGCTAGTTAGAATTAGAACCAAGGTCTTCTCTCCTTTAACTGTCTATCCCATCCTGTCTCTACTCTTGCATTAAGTGAAAATATAATGGGGAAAAGTCATGTATTTTTTATTGTAAACCACACTGAAAGCATATTTTGACTTGGATCTGGGAAGCAAGAAGAGATTAGTGGTCAAGAATATGGGCTTTTGGGGGCCGACCTGGTGGTCTAGTGGTTAAGTATGTGCACTTTGCTTTTGTGGCCCGGGGTTCACAGGTTTGCATCCCAGGCATGGACCTAGCACTGCTCATCAAGCTACACTGTGTCGGCATCGGCATAAAATAGAGGAAGAGTGGTACAGATGTTTGCTCAGTGACAATCTTCCTCAAGCAAAAAAGAGGAGGATTGGCAACAGATGTTAGCTCAGGGCCAATCTTCCTCACACACAGACGAAAAAGAACATGGGCTTTGGACCCTGAGTAAAGAGATAAATAGGTAGAGAAAATGAGGAAATTGTAGCTATCCATAAGAACAGGTTAGCGGACATTCAAGTATAACATTAAAGATAAAGGGAAGGAAAACACCAAAAATAAATATAATTTTGTCATTTTAACCACAAACCCACAGCACAAGATGGAACAGAGTGTGACAAACACAACTTAGGAGGGGAAGAAGAAAGGGATGGAATTGGCTTAGTCCAAGGAAATAAGAGGTATCAGAAAATAGGCTATTTCGTCTATGAGATTTTTCATACAAACCTCATGATAACCACCAACCAAATAAGTAGAACAGAGATACAAATAATAAATAAGGAGAAAAATAAGAAAACCAGCATAGAAAACTACCTAACCAAATTGGTAGTCTGAGATATGTGGGATGAGAAACAAAGGAATTGCAGAAGAACTGGAAAACAAGCAATAAAATGGCAGCATGAAGCCCTCATATGTCAATAAGCACTCTAAATGTAAATGGATTGAATTCTCCAATAAAAAGACACAGAGTGGTGGGATGGATTAAAAGACAAGACCCAACAATATGCTGCCTCCAAGAAACACATCTCAGCCCCAACAACAAACACAGGCTCAGAGTGAAGGGATGGAAGATGATACTCCAAGCTAATGGTGAACAAAAAAAAGCAGGTGTTGCCATATGTGTATCAGACAAAGTAGACTTCAGGATAAAACAGGTAGAGAGACACAAAGTGGGGCACTAAATAATGATAAAAGGGACACTCCACCAAGAAGACATAACACTTATAAATATCTATACCCAACACAGGAACATCAAAGTATATAAAGCAACTATTAACAAACCTAAAAGGAGATATTAACAACAACACAGTAATAATAGGGGACCTCAACACTCCACTCACATCAATGGATAGATCATCCAGACTGAAATCAACAAGGAAACAGTGGAATTAAATGAAAAACTAGACCAGATGGACTTCATAGATAAATATATAGAACACTCCATCCCAAAACAGCAGAATACACATTCTTTTCAAGTGCACATGGAACAGTCTCAAGGATAGACCATATGTTGGGAAACAAGGCAAGCAAGCCTCAATAAATTTAAGAAGATTGAAATAATATCAAGCATCTTTTCTGGCCATAATGCTATGAAACTAGAAATTAACTACAAGAAAAAAGCTGAGAGAGGGACAAAGATGTGGAGACTAAACAACAAGTGGTCCTAAAAGGGAAATTCATTGCAATACAGGCTCACCTTAACAAGCAAGAAAAATCTCAAGTAAGCAATCTCAAACTACACCTAACAGAATTAGAAAAAGAATAAACAAAGCCCAACATCAGGAGAAGGAGAGAAATAATAAAAATCAAAGCAGAAATAAAGTGAAACAACAAAAAGTAACAGTTGAAAGGATCAGTGAAACAAAGCAGGTTCTTTGAGAAGATAAACAAAATTGACAAACCTTTAGCCAGACTTACAAAGAAAAACAGAGAGAAAGCTGAAATAAATAAAATTAGAAATTAAAGAGGAGAAATTACAACAGATACCACAGAAATACAAAAGATTATAAGAGAATACTGTGAAAAACTATATGCTAACAAATTGGACAATCTAGAAAAATGGGTAAATTCTTAGATTCTTACAACCTTCCAAAGCTGAATCAATAAGAAATAGATAATCTGAATAGAACAATCACAGGTAAAGAGATTGAAACAGTAGTCAGAAACCTCCCAAAAAAATAAAAGTCCAGGACCATACAGCTTCTCTGTAGAATTCTACCAAACATTCAAAGAAGATTTAGTACCTATACTTCTCAAATTATTCCAAAAAATTGGGGAAGATGGAATACTTCCTAACACATTCTATGAGGCCAACATCACCCTGATACCAAAACCAGAGAAGGACATCACAAAAAAGGAAAACTTCAGGCCAATATCGCTGATGAACATAGATGCAGAAATCCTCAACAAAATATTGGCAACCCGAATACAGCTATACATCAAAAAGGTCATACTCCATCATCAAGTAGGATTTATACCAGGGACACAGGGATGGTTCAACATCCACAAATCAATCAATGTGATATACCACATTAACAAAATGAAGAATAAAAACTACATAATCATCTCAATAGATGCAGAGAAAGCACTTGACAATATCCAACAGCCATTTATGATGAAAACTCTTCACAAAATGGGGCTAGAAGAAAATTACCTCAACATAATGAAGGCCATATATGACAAACCCACAGCCAATATCATACTCAGTAGAGAAAAACTGAATGCCATCCCTCTGAGAACAGGAACAAGACAAGAGTTCCCATTCTCACCACTCTTATGCAACATAGTACTGGAGGTTTTGGCCAGAGAAGTTAGGCAAGAAAAAGGAATAAAAGGAATCCATATAGGAAATGAAGAGGTGAAACTCTTGCTGTTTGCAGATGATGTGATTCTATATATAGAAAACTCTAAAGAACCCATTGGGAAACTATTAAAAATAATCAACAGCTACGGCAAAGTTGCAGGGTACAAAATCAACTCAGAAAAATCAGTTGCATTTCTATACTCTAATAATGAATTAACAAAAAGAGAACTCAAGAATACAATCCCATTTTCAATCACAACAAAAAGAATAAAATATCTAGGAATAAATTTAACTGAGGAGATGAAAGCCCTATACAATGAAAACTATAAGACATTACTGAAAGAAATCAATGATGACGTAAAGAAATGGGAAGGTATTCCATGCACATGGATCAGAAGAATAAACATAGTTAAAATGTCCATACTGCCCAAAGCAATCAATAGATTCAATGAAATCCCAATCAGAATCCCAATGACATTCTTCGTGGAAATAGAACAAAGAATCCTAAAATTCATATGGGGCAACAAAAGACCCCCAATAACTAAAGCAATCCTGAGAAAAAAGAGAAAGCTGGAGGCATCACAATCCATGACTTCAAAATATACTACAAAGCTATAGTGATCAAAACAGCATCATACTGGTACAGAAATAGGCACACAGATCAATGGAACAGAAGTGAAAGCCCAGAAATAAAACCACACATCTGTGGATACCTAATCTTCGACAAAGGAGCCAAGAGCATACAATGGAGAAAGAAAATTCTCTTCAGTAAATGGTGTTGGGAAAACTGGACAGCCCATGCAAAACAATGAAAGTAGACTATTATCTTTCACCATACACAAAAGTAAACTCAAAATGGATCAAAGACTTGAAGGTAAGACCTGAAACCATAAAACTTCCAGAAGAAAATATAGGTAGTATACTCTTTGACATCAGTTTTAAAAGGATCTTTTCGCATGCCATGTCTTTTCAGACAAGGGAAACAAAAGAAAAACAAGAGGACTTCATCAGACTAACGAGCTTCTACAAGGCAAAGGAAACCAGGATCAAAACAAAAAGACAACCCAGCAATTGGGAGAAGATATTTGCAAATTACCTATCTGACAAGGGGTTAATTTCCATAATATATAAAGAACTCACAAAACTGAACAACAACAACAAAAAAACGATCAAAAAATGGGCAGAGGATATGAATAGACATTTTTCCAAATAAGAAATACAGATGGCCAATAGGCACATGAAAAGATGTTCAACATCATTAATCCTCAGGGAAATGCAAATCAAAACTACACTAAGATATCACCTTACACCCATTAGAATGGCTATAATTACCAAGATAAAAAAACAACAAATGTTGGAGAGGATGTGGCAGAAAGGGAACCCTCGTACACTGCCAGTGGGAATGCAAACCAGTGCAGCCTCTATGGAAAACAGAATGGAGATTTCTCAAAAAATTGAAAACAGAAATACCATATGACCCAGCTATCCCACTACTGGGTATTTATCCAAAGAACTTGACATCAACAATTCAAAGAGTCTTGTGCACCCCCATGTTCGTTTTAGCATTCTTCACAATAGCCAAAACACGAAAGCAACCCAAGTACCCACAGACTGATTGGATAAAGAACATGTGGTGTGTGTACACACACACACGCACACACACACACACTGGAATACTATTCAGCCATAAAAAAGACAAAATTGTCCCAATCCCAACAACATGGATGGACCTTGAAGGTATTATGTTAAGTGAAATAAGCCAGATGTACTCCATATGATTTCACTCATAGTGGAAGATAAACACAAGGACCAAGAGAACAGTTCTGTGGTTACCAGAGGGGAAGGGGGTTTGGGGGTAGGCACAGAGGGTGAAAGGGTGCACTTATATGGTGACTGACAAATAATAATGTACAACTGAAATTTCACGATATTGTAAACTATTATGATCTCAATAAAGAAAAAAACAAAGAAACCCCAAAAAACAAAAAAACAAAAAGAATATGGGCTTTGAGTTTGGCAGGCCTGCCTTTTTTTTCTTAACCCCTCATTTACTAGCTTTGTGACTTTAGTTGTCATTCGACCCTTCTGTGCTTCATTTTTCTTATTAAATGGTGATAATGAAACTTAGCTTTCAGGTAGTTATGAGAACTGCCTGAGCCTCAGTGCCTAGCATACAGCATACACTTTCTCTGCTGTTCTATCATTATTATTATTATTTTTTAAAGAGTGGCCCTGAGCTAACATCTGTTACCAATCTTTTGTTTTCTTCTTCTTCTTCTTCTTCTCCCCAAAGCCCCCCAGTACATAGTTGGATATTCTAGTTGTAGGTCCTTCTATTTCTGCTGTGTGGGCCACCCACCGCCTCAGCATGGCTTGATGAGCGGTGCTAGGTCCACACCCAGTATCTGAACCGGTGAAACCCTGGGTGACCGAAGCAGAGCATGTGAACTTAACCACTCGGCCATGGGACCTGTCCCCGATTCTATCAGAGTTATTGGAATTGGGGAGTTTCTTCCTTGAGTGAACAGTGTCTCCGCGATGTGTTACTTGGCTCTGCGCAGTTTGCTCTCGCTGCATTTTCTCATCTTGCTTCAGTGATTCTGTAACTTGTCTAAGTTCTTCTTTATACCATTTTTGCACTATGTTGTCCAGCCTTTTGTTGTTGCTTTTTTCCCCATTTTATTGAAAATTAAATTAAAGGCTGTAACCCTTTTTAAGTTGTACTTTTAGGTTTTGATGGCCAGCTTCATAAGAGGATTTTTTTAAAAGAAGCAAATCTAATCTTTTTGTGATTGATTTAATTCTTTCCTTTTCCTTTGGGAGTGCTGGAGGAATCAGGAGGACCATTTAATGCTCTAGCTTTCACATTCACAAAGGGTCTCAAGTGTGGACTTTGACATTAACCCCAAATGTGTTAAAAAGACAAAAATATCGGAAACACACTGACAGAATTATAGGATGTTTTGCATTTAATTTGTCCCCTGTTGCTGGACTATATTGTGTGCTAGCACTATAAATTTATATTTTTATAAATTATGTGATAAATGATCCTTTGACTGACACTGTTGTTTGATTGCATTTTTTGTGTTAAGATAATTACTTTGTTAAATGTAAATGTTTAAAATAGACTATCATTTTTTAACCTTCCTTTGGCGTTTCTTCATGTCATAATATGTAGGTGTCTCAAAAAATAGAAGTGTGTAGGGCCTTTCCTGACCTTTTAGTGGCCCTACTGATGACACAAAATTGCCTCCAAGTGGATATACAACTTTCGATCCAAAAAGCAAAAACATATATGTCATTTTTTTTATGTTCTTTGTTTCATTACACACTAAATTCTAGGTTAGGGGTAATGCTTTGAGAATGACCAAAACCCCATGTGATTTCTTTGCTGGGTACTGCTGACATTTTATTTCTGTTAGAATCAGCGTAATAATTATCAAGACACATTTGTGAAACGCCTACATAATTCCTCATGGGATTGTTCGCTTTATTTTATTTATTTATTTTTTGAGGAAGATTAGCCCTGAGCTAACTGCTTCCAATCCTCCTCTTTTTGCTGAGGAAGACTGGCCCTGAACTAACATCCATGTGTATCTTCCTCTACTTTATGTGTGGGACACCTACCACAGCATGACTTGACAAGCAGTGCCATGTCCGCACCTGGGATCTGAACCGGCGAACCCTGGGCTGCTGAAGCGGCATGTGTGCACTTAACCGCTGTGCCACCGGACCGGCCCCTTGTTCCCTTTAAAATCTTTATTTGTAAAATGTTATGTCTTTACCCTGTACAGGCTATGTTGAGTAGCGGTCTGACTTTTCAACTCCTGAGTTCTCAGTTGATATTTAGTTCAGTGATAAGTGTACACTAGTTAGGGTGTCTGTTTTATTTATAAACAAAACTCCAGTTGTATACATTAAAACAAAAGTTAACTGTTTTTAAACTTAAAGCCATCTGTTGCTGATGATTCTGAAAATATATGCAGCTTGTCATCATTATTCTAAATGTTTTGGTATCAGAAATACTTTTGGATGCTTCATTTTAAAAGAAAGCTTCCCCATCCTCCAGATGCTTGGCTTTCAAGCAAACAAATTACAGATGTTTCACTTATTAAAGTTATGTAGAAAGAAGCTAATTCTCTCTTTTTTCTCTTTTATTTTGTTTTTTGCTGATTCATACAATCTGTAGAACACAGGGAATTTTAAAGGCGTTTTTCTTTGTCAAGGAGAAGTGCTCCTCTTGCTGTGGCTCCCTGAGTTCTATTATGTCTCTGCTTATTTTAATCGCTCTGCTTGGAGTGTTCTTTCTCCATCCTCTACTTACCAAGATTTTATGTTCTCTGTAGGCCTATCTCAAGTGTCAGTCTCCTTTGAAACCTTCCAATTCATTCGTTGGAATGAATCTCTTTCTCCTCTGTACTTCTTATAGTCTTTTGATACTTCCATTCTGCCTTACATTTTACTTAATTATATAGATATAGATATAGATTTTTTCTGCCCACTATAAAATTCAATGAAGAAAAGGATTTGGTCTTGTTGATTTTTTTTTTTTTTTAAAGATTTTATTTTTTCCTTTTTCTCCCCAAAGCCCCCCGGTACATAGTTGTGTATTCTTCGTTGTGGGTTCTTCTAGTTGTGGCATGTGGGACGCTGCCTCAGCGTGGTCTGATGAGCAGTGCCATGTCCGCGCCCAGGATTCGAACTAACGAAACACTGGGCCGCCTGCAGCGGAGCGCGCGAACTTAACCACTCGGCCACGGGGCCAGCCCCTGGTCTTGTTGATTTTTATTAGCCACCATATCTTAAGTTACATTCCCTACCTTTTTAAATAAAGTTTTTTTAAAGATTTTTTTTAAATTTTTCCTTTTTCTCCCCAAAGCGCCGGTACATAGTTGTGTATTTTTGGTTATGGGTCCTTCTAGTTGTGTCATGTGGGATGCCACTTCAGCATGGCTTGATGAGTGGTGCCATGTGTGTGCGCAGGATTTGAACTGGCGAAACCCTGGGCCGCCAAAGTGGAGCGTGCAAACTTAACCACTCAACCATGGGTCCGGCCCCCCCACCTTTTTTTTAATGAAAAGATTGATCTATAACTTCTGGAAGAAAAGTAATAAGGTGAGGGGAAGTTATTCATACCATTAACCTTATAATTTCATGTTATTATGAAAGCATTTTAAGTATCTCTGTTTGGAATTACTGGGTGAATATTCAAATGAAATAACAAAGATTATTTGCTTACTTTAAGGGTTTCATTGGCTCCCCTGGAGAAGTAGGACAACTAGGACCTGAAGGAGAAAGAGTAAGTTCATTTGCTTCAAATATTATTTCTAAAGTGATATATTTATGATAATATACAACAGGGGTCATAAATTCATGTCAGGCAGGTCATCTCACTGAGTGAAGCAAGCCAGCTTTAAGAAAAATCACCTACCAGAAATATAATTAGACTTTCTTGAATTTTGTTTTAAGGAAGTAAGGTGATGGAAATATATATGGTTAGCTATTTTAAATTCACTTTTTCAAAAACACAAATTGAAATATTAAAATATCTAATTATGAAAATTTTATTTTGTAATTCATTAATCTTTAATTTAAGTGTCAACTCTTGACAGGTCTTGTGTTTTACAATGCAACATGCAGAAAATAATTCACCCTCAGAAGATATATATTTTTGTTTAATAATGCAAGATGGCTGTTCATAAATGTAGGTATTTGTGAACAAATATAGAATCTTTGCAAAATGGTTTGTTATACTTAAAAAAGTTAATCAAGATATGTAAAGAGTTCTGGCATTCCAACTTCATCATATCTAGTTTTCAGTGCCATATGCATTTCACTGTCAATATTAATTGAAAAAGTAGAAGTGAACAATATTAATTTATTATGCGGTTTGAAAATAGAGAATCATAATCAGAGTTTAACGTTCAACTCTATTGTTATATGAATCTGTTCAGGCCAAAGTTTTCATTTCTGGAAAATGATTTTTTAAATGAAAGTAAACCAGATTATTTTTTGCTAGATGAATTTCTCACGTGTATAGTTTATTGAGTGAGGTAAATCACATTTTCTTATAATTACACATGAATGCCCCCACGGAGAAGAAATATTCAGAGTTTAAATGTGCTGTAATGACGATCAAAACGTCCAGTCCGCTTTGGTGTGACAAGGTGAAGATTTTCCCTTGGTGAACATACAAGTCATATTTTTCACTTGCAAAAAATATCTATAGTGTGATCCCACAACCAAACCGCTTAACCACCATATGAAACTTATAGATGATGTTTCCAATTCACCCTGCAAAGAATGAATTGCTTCTTGTTGACACAAAGAAGTGTGTATAGTTTACGTTGTTAATTACTCTGCTGCTCATGATGCAATCCTTTCCTGACCTTTTGGCATTAACTTGTTTCTAGTAAATGATGTAATAAATAAACCAAAGTTATATATCCTTGTGAAATGTTATCATCTTGGATTTAGGAATCACAGTATTGACACTGACCATCAATAGGCACACTACCTGTAGTCATACTCAGTAATTTTGATCAGTCAATATGAAAATATCAAGACCTGTCTCAAATTATAAATATAAGACCATCTGTGATTTTGTACCTTTCGTGGGTACTGTGTCCTAATACTATTTGGCCACTTTAAAATTCTCATTCAAACTGTGAATGATATGGCTAATTGGGTGTTGTTATGTTATAAAACATTTAAGTAGAGAAAGGCAAAGGAAAATAATACAATGCTAACCACTCCTGAAAACAAATGGAAAGAAAAAGTCCTTTCTGGAAGTCAAAAAAGTGCTTATATAATTCTGTCTGCATTATTATTAGGTTTCCTGCTGAGATTTAGTGAAGCTACTAAAGTTTTAGGAAATAATCTTTAAAAAAAAAAAGTTGGCTTATTGTATAAAAAAGTATAAAGTCGTAATGAAATGAGTCCTATTGCTCACCTATGAACTTTTCTTTATTATTATAAGTTTCAGGTGTACAGTGTTATGATTGGACATCTGTATACACTACACAGTGCTCTCACCACAAGTCTGGTTACCATCCACCATCATACACTTCACCCCCTTCACCCATTTCACCTACCCCCCAACCCCCTTCCCCTCTAGTAACCACTAATCTATTCTCTATAGCTGTGAGTTTGTTTTTGTTTTATTTTGTTTCTTTCGGGGTTTTTTTTTTTGATTCCACATATGAGTGAAATTATACGGTATTTGTCTTTCTCTATCTTACTTGTGTCACTTAGCATAATGCCCTCAAGGTCCATCCATGTTGTCACAAATGGCAAGATTTTATTCTTTTTTATGGCTGAGTAGTATTCCTGTGTGTGTGTGTGTGTTCGTGTTCTTTATCCGCATGTTCTTTATCCATTTATCCATCGATGGACACAGGTTTTTTCCATATCTTGGCTATTGTACATAATGCTGCACTGCACATTTGTTGTTAGTGCCATCCTTGTAACCCTGTGTATAGCAGTGTGAAACCCTGTGCTGTCTTTTTGCACCATTCTCTCACTTTCCAGCATTAACTCAGACAATGCTCTGCTGCTTTTCATAGGATTTTCAAGGCCAATTTTTTCAGAAGTGGGTGGCCACGTCCTTATGACTCGTCTGCCTTAATCTGGAAACTCCACTGATACCTGTTCACTATGGGTGCCTCTGCTGGTATTTGAAATAGTGATGACATAGCTTTCAGCATCGCAGCAACTTGCAGCTGCCACAGTATGACAACCGACAGACAGGTGGTGTGGTTTCCTGATCACAAAATGAACCACATGCTGCAGCAGTGAGGGTGCTGAGTCTTAACCACAAGACCACCAGGGTTGGCTGCAGTGAGCATGGGGTTGCCTGTATCTTTTTGAATTAGTATTTTCATATTCTTTGGGTAAATACCCAGAAGTGGAATAACTGGATCATATGTTAGTTCTATTCTTAATTAATATTTATATCCTTTTAAAGCATTTTATACTTTAAGCTTTGCAACATGGAGAGAGAGACTTGTCTAAGACTATATACAGGTAGTAAGAGCAGAGGCAGGATTTGAACATAGATATTCTGGCTCCAAAGCCTGAGTGCTTAAGTACCATGCCCTACTGCTTTCTACATGACCAGAAATCCACAGATTCTGTGGAATCTAGGCACAACATGATCTTGAGCACAGTGATATCATCTCCTTCTCTCTGCTTTGCCTTTTACTGTAAGGCTGCTTCCCCATTTGGTTGCAAGATTGGCAGTGCGAGGGCTAAATGTGCCTTTGTTTATGTCCAGCCAGAGATAGGGAGACGGAGAGGAGGTAATTGTCCCTTAGGTATGGAAAATAAGGCCTTCCTGTTTGTCTGGTTGTACCAACTTTGGTCGTGTTCCTACCTCTCAACAAATAACTATCATTAGAGGAATGTCAGGCTCCCCTTTGGAAGTACAGATGGGATGGATT
Source organism: Equus przewalskii (assembly GCF_037783145.1). Taxonomy (NCBI): domain Eukaryota; kingdom Metazoa; phylum Chordata; class Mammalia; order Perissodactyla; family Equidae; genus Equus; species Equus przewalskii. The sequence continues at coordinate 13,102,491 of NC_091854.1, forward strand.
CCTGAATAAAATCAGGATTCTGTTATGAAGAAGAAAAGGGGCCACTTCAGTTAAATTAATATATTGAAGCTTTTCCGAATATCACACCAGTTTAAAGATCAATTTATTTCTCTCCTTGGCATACTTCATTAATTGGTGTTTGGAAAAAAAAAGATCTGTAATAGCTCACTCAATCATTTATTCAAGAAATATTTACTTTTGACTTTTCTACATTCTAGGGTGTTCCTGGGGTCCGTGGAAAGAAAGGTCTTAAGGGAAGACAGGTAATTCGATTCTTGTTTCTTGAGGTTCCGTTTAGAACAACATAATCTAATTATTTGCATGTTTCTCACCTATTAAAATATGAAGGTAGTTGTTGTTCTTGTTGTCCACAATCCATCTCATTCAATGGAGTTGAATTTTTGCTATTTTAACAGTCTATCAAATAATACCTGAGAATGTAAAGGAAACTTTAAATTAAAAAATAACTTGAGGGGCCGGCCCCGTGGCGCAGTGGTTAAGTTCTCAGGTTCCGCTTCTCGGTGGGCGAGGGTTCGCTGATTGGGATCCTGGGCAGGGACATGGCACCGCTTGGCAAAAGCCATGCTGTGGTAGGTGTCCCACATATAAAATAGAGGAAGATGGACATGGATGTTAGCTCAGGGCCAGTCTTCCTCAGCAAAAAGAGGAGGATTGACAGCAGTTACCTCAGGGCTAATCTTGTCAAAAATAAATAAATAAGTAAAATAACTTGAAACTTAACACTTCTAATCCATTTATACACCAGTGGAAGAGACCCTTATTCCCCTGAAAAGGCACAAAAGTGTCACAGAAAATAGATGAACAATTTAAAACACTGGCAGTAACATCATTCACCCTCACATTTTAGAGGTTCTTAAAATGCCTGCTTCAGATGTTAGGTCAGAAACTAGTTTGCTACAGCTTCTTATATTTTCATATTAAAAAAGAAAAGTCAAAGAAAGTAAATTTTGCCAGATGATATAGTAATGTCAGAGATGGGAGGAAATTTTGACATATCCAATACCCCATCATCTAACAGATGAGAAAATTGTGGTTCAGTGAAGCATCTTCAGGTTATCCTGGCTGAGTTGGTATAGCTCATTAGCTATCTGCTTTTCGCTTGTGCTGTTTTTATCACTATTCAACGGTACTTCCTAGGGTAAGACATTCTGTGCTACACTGTGCTCCCTAGTCTCTGAGGAAGGAAATTGAGTTTTTCATAACAGCTTTTCCAAGGTTTTGGTGTATATAAATAAAATATTGATGATAATGCTAAATAAAGGATTACAAATCTCACCACAATATTTATATCCTTTTAAAGCATTTTATACTTTAAGCTTTGCAACATTTCCTGAAGACAGATTAGAATAGGTATTAATGTCACCATTATATAGGTGAGGAGAATGCGCTCAGCGATGTTAAAAGACTTGTTCAGGGGCTGGCCCCGTGGCACTCCGCAGCAGGCGGCCCAGTGTTTCGTTAGTTCGAATCCTGGGCGCGGACATGGCACTGCTCATCAGACCACGCTGAGGCAGCGTCCCACATGCCACAACTAGAAGAACTCACAACGAAGAATACACAACTATGTACCGGGGGGCTTTGGGGAGAAAAAGGAAAAAATAAAATCTTTAAAAAAAAAAAAAAAAGACTTGTTCAGAGTCACATAGTTAAAATTGGTAAAAATCAAGAATTGAGTCCAGTTCCTCTGAATAGAAAGGATCCTGCAGGATCCTTTTCCTTACTCCTTAGATATTTCTGCTGTCTGTCTTCTACTCACATTGTTTAAAAGAGCATGATTTATGTTTTCATACCCTTTGGCCAAAATGTGATAGAATTATTTTAAGGTTTCACTTTAAGCCTTTTAATGTAGTATTAAGATAAACTTACCAAACTGTCAAGAAATAAAAAATAAGCCATTTTGTTTTCTTGTATTTATGTTCAGCTTTAAAGTTGACCTTACAGCAATTATAACAAGACAAACTGTTACCATCTCCAGTACCATCATCACCATGTTTTATTCTCAAGCACTCTGCTAAATATTTTGTATGCCATCCCATTTAATTGCACTCTATTATACTTTGAAATGTTGGTATGTTATTTCTTTACATTTTAGCCCTCATGCACATACCCCAACAGAAATACCTTTCTATTTATCGACTCATCGTGTGTTAAATAGCTCATCTAAATATGCAAATGTGGGCTGTCTCAAAATTGACAGTAGGTGAGGTTTATCTTCTTTATTTTTGTTTTCTCCATTCTGTGTCTTTATTTTTTTGTCCTCCTCTTATCGAAGTATGCTATCAGTAAAAGAACTAATAAAGTTATTTATGCTACTATATAAATTACATCAAGTGCTTTAAGTGTTACCTTAATCTGCATAGTGGAATTTTAGGCATTGGTGAGAAAATGTTTTTGTAAAGCCTCTGTGGTATATCACTTAGGTAGCTACCAACTTCATTTATTAATATGGGCTGGTCTTATATAGATATTAATTTTGTCTTGGCAATGTATTTCTAGTTTCTAGTTTTCTACTCTGTAGTGGGCTGTAAAATTATCCATGGAAAGTTTTAGATAACTTCTGGTTTCTTACCCTATAGAGAATTATAAAATTATCCAACAGATGCTGTTGAATTCAAAAGGGGAGTTTAACAAAACTGTAGAAAAATCGTGAATGGAATGATTACTGGGTTCTTTGTTTGATTGCACTCTTCTTTATATTACAGAATTTGTAAAGTTCTTTGGCTTTGAAAATATATTCCTTTGTAATAGATTTAGATCCTTAGAGAAATTATATTTGAAAAACACATGTATCCCATTTTTCCTAAATAGTGTTTATAATAGAAAATTTGTCTGGTGCTGTAATATGTCATGTATGCTATATCTACTTTTTCTTGTTTTTACCACAAAATGATTTGGCCATGTTTATGAGGAAATCGTTGTACTTAGAGTAAGATACAGTTACAGCCGCAAGTCAAATTATGCCAAGGCTGACCTCAGAGACTTTTCCAGAATATTATCCTATGTATAAATGCTCCCCTATGTCCTGTTTATTATAAGTAAAATCATCTTCAAATAACTTTGACATTAAGTAAGGGCAAACATGTTAGCATGGGATATTAGGCATCATGGTACAGTTGGATTTCAGTTTAGAAGGTTAAATTCCATGAGCAGAATGATCACTTATTACTGTTTTAATAACAGTAAAAGGAAAATATCTTTGATACTATTTCCACTCTCTTGATGTGGAAATTATTAGATGTGTGGAATACAAATATGACCACTTTCTCTTGGTAATTTATTCAATTATGTATGCTATTTGTTGTTATATATGAAGTAGATATTCAAATACAGAGGCAGAACTAAAGGATTCCAGTCCATTATAAAGAAGACAACAGAAGCTTATACATCTGAAAGGATATGACAGAAACCTGGAAATGCTGACATCTGAAAGTACCCATATCTAAGAAGCTTTTGGCTATGCAGATGTCAGACTGTTACTTCCAATTTGCTGCTGGTTTCAGAGCTAATTAGAAGTGTGGGTTGGTGCTTAGGGTATTCCTTTGTGGATCCCATGTTATTTCATTTACTTTCATTAGTATGAATATTATTAGAAGATGTACTTTATTAAAATGATCACTCCCTTTTAGTTAACTCAGTTAGTCTTTCTGTGTGTTAAATGAGCTTGTTTCCTTAAATTTTAGGTAGATAGAAGTAGTCAATCTTATGATCATAGAATATGATTCAGTTTTAAATACTTATTATAACGTGATTTGTAGAACAATAGTAACTCTTTTTAGATAACTCCCTAAGTTTTATGTAACATTTTACACTTAGATTTTGTAAATCTCTGAAATATAGGCCAGAAACTGCTAAAATGAATTACTTTACTTTCTCTGTTATGTATGACATGAAACACTCTGACAATCAAAATAGTGAAGGTAATAGTCATAGAAAGTTCAAAATCCAAGTTCAAGTCTTTCTAAATATTAATCAGGATGAGCTTCTTTGGACTACTGAGTTGATTTCTAACCTGTGAACTAAAGCTCTGTGTTTGATGTGTATAGTTTACAAAAATACTAAGATTTTTGTGTGTGAAATTTTTGCGTACACATATATATCATATCTTATATACATATAGCACAGTAACATAGAGGAGTAGTAAAAATCTTGTCCAAAATTGTTCAATGAGTTAGTAACATTGCTAAGCTTAGATCTGGAAAGATATTGCTATAAATCATTTGCTCATGCTGCTGTAAATCATATGCTTATACCGCTGGCTAAATGATCACTTATTTCCCTGAGTAAACACTAAGCATGGAATTAAGTTGTTGTGAACCAAATTCCTTAGTGATGTCTGTATTTTTTAAATGAAATTATAGACTTACAAGTAAGAGATCTCTTCTCCTAGACAGTATGAATATTATATGAGTGCTATTGAAAATGGAGACATTTTAAAATAACGTATTATTTTGGTTATTTAAGAGTTATTTATTATTGAGCCACATACTGGTATTTTTAAATTTAATGTTTGTGTTAAAAGTTATTTCATTTTAAACCTTATTTCCCAGAAAACTCCTTTTTCCGCCAAATAAAACATTATGTTTCTTCTGTGTTTAAGATTGAGTTGACATTTGTAACACAATGTGTTTTGTTTTTTCAACCAGGAAAAGTAGGAAAACTGGTTTTTTTGGGATAGAATCAAAGAATATGTAAAAGTCGTTATATTAACAAATCCATTTGTTCCTTTGTCTTAGCTTGTTGTTATTTTAGAAGTTTTTTTCTTCCCTGTATTATGGCTATTTTTGATTTCAGGGTCTTAGTATAAGGTACTTGTTAATCAGTACAATCATTTTTAAAGACCTCCTGTAGTCAGTTACGTATTAGTTAATGTTTGTTTACTCATGCTTTTGGATACTGAAATATAGTTTTTACCTCAGCCTCTCCTTCCCTCCTACACTCCCCATATGTCACAATTAGATCGAAATCCTTATTGTCAGTTAATATTAGAGGATAGCCATGGGGCTCTAGGTACCTTCAATAAACCCAGCCTTTGAAGTTGGGGAAGCCCAAGAGGCTGTTAATCCATTCTTTTTGCTATCTGTAGATACAACTTGAATTCATCTCAAGGTTTTTCTCAGATAAAAACAAGGTAGTAGGCAGTCTTTACTGAACAGGACTCTTTTGAACACTGTAGAACTACTGTTCTATTTTACGTGCTTTACTGTCTATATATATTTGAGAAGCTTCTTGGAACATATCTGATATGAGCCAGATTCTTTAAAAGCATAAAACCATCCACTGATTTATAATGGAAAAGAAGAATGCTGTTTTTTAAAAAAAAAAAAAAGTAGGGGAGGCAGAGAGAGAGGATTCCTATGCATTTATTAACTTCAGATTTTATATATATTACCTAATTCCAAGTGGCTTCCATTTTAATGCAAAGTTTCCAAACTTCATTCTGTAGTGCTACAGTTAGGAAATTCCATAGTTGCTTTTTAAAAAAGCATTTTACAGAGCTCCCAAATTAATTTAATCAGTAGTCTCTTGCACTGAGTTGGCTGTGAAAATTTATATGACTCCACAGCCCAAAATATTTATACCAGAACTGACCAGCTGCGATTGAAGATAAACGTGAAATTGGAGATGGGATTTACTCTCAACAACACTGACAGAACTGTTGTCAAAATTTAGAGGTTTTTCTAAGGACTTTTTCAGACTCGATAGGAATAGCTTATAAATAATTAAATCATATTACATTTAAAGTTTTGACAAAGAGAGAAAGTGTACTCAGTTTTCTTCCTATGAAAATCAAAGTATCACAGCCTTAGAATGATGGACAAAATAACACCCTTAAGGTGACCAGACTTCAGAGATGTTTACTTTTCTAAGTATAGAAAGGAGTGTCTCCTCCTCTTTTCTCATATGTCTTTCAGTTAGAAGAGTCTATTTAAAGTAAACTATATTTTAACTTCTAACTCCAGTGTTAGAATTTCAAAATGTAAAATTCTTCTGTTTGACATCTGTTATTAGTTTCTATCCTTAGCCTAAGACAATTTTAAATACGTGTTGCACGGTAGTGTCTCAAATACATATATTTTATGGAGAATTTAGAGACAGTGTCTTCTTTGTCCCAGGAGAAGGTTGCCGTTAATTTGATCATAAAGAAAGTACTACTGTTGCTAGAGCATTATGAAAAATTGCCATTAATTTTTAAGTGATTCTGCCTCTTTCACGAAAAATGTATCTTCTGAATTCTACTCTACTGCGCATGGTCTGTAGTAACTATATTTGGCTAATGATAAGCTTGACAAGACGTAGAAAAGAGCCCAGGACTTTGAATTAAACCCATTTTCAAAGTTGAGACAGCTACTGAGAAAAGAAACACCCAATGAACTACAGCTGATAATCTGGGGGAAGTCCAGGCAGAGCGTGATTTCACAGAGATAGGACACCAGCAGGTGGAAATTCAGGCAGACACTTATTTTCAGGGCAGATAATGGAAGGGAATACTAAGAGAGTCTTATAGCTTATCAAAATCAGAAATGTGAATGCAAATATGGCAGTGAGGCTTGGCTTGGGTTCAGGGACTGTATTCTCTGTGTGAGAAAATGGCAAGAATAAGGTGGGGCCCTTATGATTAAGGGATAAAACATGACGTTGTGTACCAAAACTTGTTTCTGGATGCAAGAATAAGGCAGATTCCAATTCCCAGAACTGGAGTACAAGGTTGTAACCAGTCTTTAAGAACAAGGCAGGAACTTAAACCTGAGAACTGTGGCCCAGATCATAGCTAGGTTAACAGTAAGCTAAGTCTGCGAGAATTGGGCTAGAACTCCTTAAATTCTTACCTAAGTTTAAAATTAAATTGTCCAGCTATCACGACATGGTTGACCTAAATTTTTCTACCTGTAAGGAAAAGAAAAGGACAGAGACTGGATCATCACTGTAGCCTTTTTCTACAGTAATCATGTTTCTTTTTTGAAGGATTTTAAAATATCAGGATTTCTTGGTAAGATGTATTCATGTGTAGACTATGTAGAAGTAACTACTAGGTTTTATTTTAGCATTTATAAACCTAGGCAAGTTAGTCTGATCTTCTCTTTTTATTGCTTAGTCTTGGAAAAAGTTGAATTTGTTTTTGTCGGTAATGCCTGTTTAGTGAATATGCCTTTTATGATCATTTTTATTTATCTTCACTTTAGACTGAATATGTTGTTTCTAAATTATTGTTCTTTAGAAAAGAGGAAAATATGTTCTTAGTTAACTGTAGTCTTTAACAGAAAAATTTTGCATTGCTTTTATTTTTAAAAATTCTATAAATGTAGTCATTCACATTTTATGGTTATTTTGGTCCTCATATTTTTGTAATTATTTTACATGCAGTATTTTTTCTAATTCTTTGTAGAACTAGGAAGATAATCCTTTTAGTAGACTTGCTAAGCAATAAGTTTTCCTCTCTTCCAAGATATTTAGATATATTACCAAGTATAGTATCTGTGTGTGGTCTAAATATTAACACCACATATATATTTAGGGATACCAAGTCTAGAATACTTCTTTTGTTCTTAGTGTTTGCTAACTACCGTATTTGATAACAGTACCATTCTTAGACCCAGGCAAAAGAGAAAGTTGTTCTGGGCTCTGCACTTTAGAGAGCCCTACATATCACCAACAAATAAAATAAATGTATTTTAAAAAACACATGCATGCCCTTGTCACTCAGGATCCAGCACTTAGCATTGGCAAAGTATGATGTGTAATCCTGGACATCCTCTTGTTACTGTGTATTAGTTATCTATTTCTATGTAACAGATTACTTCAAGTTAGTGGTTTAAAACAGCAATAAATATATATTATTTCTCATAGTTTCACTGGGTTGGAAATTTGAGAGTGGCTTCTTAGGGTGAGTTTAGCTTAGGGTTTCCCATGAGGTTACAGTCAAGATTTTACACAGGACCACAGTAATCTGAAGGCTTGACTGGGGCTGGAGGCTCTGCTTTTATGGTGGCTCACTTATTGGCTGGCCAACTTGGTGCTAGTTGATGGAAGGCCTTATTTCCTCTCCAGGGGAACTCTCCACATGGCAATTTGAGTGTCTTCATGACGTAGTTGATGGCTTCCACCAGAGTTAGTGGTCCATGAGAGCAAGGTGGAAGGTATAGTGCCTTTTATGACCTAACCTCAGAAGTCACACTGTCACTTGTATATTCTGTTGGTCACATAGGCCTGCTATGATTCGAAATGGGAGGGGAATATACAAGGGCATTAATACCAGGAAGTGAGAATCATGGGGGTCCATCTTTGATTCTAGCTACCACAATTTAATTATGTTCGGATCTTGGAGAAATTCTTCTCCACATCTCTTGCCTATAACCTCATGTCTGATGCCATGAAGGTTTGTAGGTGGCACCAGTGCCAACATTAGAGACAGAGACTTTCAAGATTGTAGTGAGTATCTCAGCAGACGGTAGAAGCACTTAGGTAAGAGGAAAGATGAATTAATTATCTAATTCTCCTTTCAGCATGAATGCAGTATAATCTTGTATAATATAGTACTGTTTCCTGGTAATCGAAAGCTTCTATTTTTTTGCTTGTCTTTGTGTTCTGATTTATGTGTTCAGAGGAAGTAGAATTAGTGCTGTTTGCAACAGCTACATCCAGAGACTGAGAAACGTTTTGCATTATTAAATAATTCATATTACTCTTGAATTTACATTTCATAGGTATAGACACAGACTTCAGGAAGCATGATAAAAATTCTTTACGTTAGCAACTAGATGGATATGAAATGCTAGAATGGTGAAGTTTTAAAAATATAGATATTTAGATTAGACAGTTTGTAAAGGAAATATAAAAAGTTTAATTTATGTAACTAATATTGATATTAATTATAATTTGTAATAGAAAATAAAAAGCAGTAGAAAATCTTCAAAGAGGTGACCTACTTAAATTTTAAAAATCTAGAAGCAGTGTGAGTAGTCATATTGAGCATTATTACCGCATAGTGAAATTTGCAAATAAGACTTTACATATCCTCTATTTAAAGATTTAATTACCAATGTCATTAGTTTTTTGTTTATTGCTGCATAACAAATACCACAAACTTAGCAGCTTAAAACAACACCCATTTATTATCTCACAGTTTTCATGAATCAAGAATCCAGTTGCTACTTAACTGGGTCTTCTGCTCAGGGTCATATGGCTGCGATCAAAGTGTCAGCTGCCTGCAGGATCATCTAGAGGCTTTGTTGGGGAAGTGTTCATTTCTAAGCTCATTCAGGCTGTGAGAAGAATTCACTTCTTTGAGATTGTAGAATTGAGGGCCCTGGCTTTTTGCTGGCTCTTTGCTGTAGGCCAACCTCTGGTCTTATGGACTGTCCACAGTTCCTAGAGGTCACCCACGGTTCCCTGCCATGTGGGCATCTTGGACACAGCTGCTTACTTCATCATAGAAGTCTCTAGCTCCAGGCTGCTAAGATGGAGTCTTATATAGTGTAACATAATCATAATCACATCAGTGACATCCCATAACCTTTACTATTTTCTGTTTGTTGGAAGAAGCAAGTCATAGACCCACGCACACTCAGAGGGAGGGTAGCACACAAAAGCATGAACAGCAGGAGGTGGGAATCATAAGGGGGTCTTAAAGTCTGTCCACTACACTGATCAAACAGTGGAAGTAGCAACAAAATTATTCACAACTTGAAGAGGTCAAATGAAATTCCTGAAATATCATATTCTCTATAAAATAAAATTTTATAACTGATCAAAACAATGAAAATGTAAAAATTAGAATTATGCACAATGCAGAAGCAACAGTGTAACTCTGGCATGCTCATTAGCAGACGATTATTTTGTTCATGAAATTGGCAATTAGGCAAGAAAAGCAAAAACTTGAACTTTCTTCTGGATGATAATCCTGGAAAATGGCCATTATATTCTTTGGCAGTGTGAGGAGACTTCTAGGAAGACACAACTTGATTTAAAGTAATGGTTATCATTTTCCACTAGGTAAATATGAGAGAAAATTTAGTATTTCATTTTTCAACAAATTCTTTCAAGTGGAGAAAGAAACTGTAGAAGCTATCTTTTGTCTTCTGAGTTCAAAGGCAAAGGGTTTTGTCTCTATTGTTCTGTATTTCACAACCAATCTTGAAGGTTGTTTTTCAACAGTGAAGATTTGTGGCTGCAAACATATAGGTTCATTATTAAAGGAAGACAGACCCTCTCTTGCATTAAAAAAACAAAAAATCATGCATGTAGTTACTAGAATTGAAATAACTGACTAAATAGCAAACAAGCAATGACGTATTCAACAACATAAAAGATTGTCATGATGTGTGTGTGTGTGTTTGGTAGGGAAGATTCACCCTGAGCTAACATCTGTTGCCAGTCTTCCTCTTTTTTGTATGTGAGCTGCTGCCACAGCATGGCCACTGACAGATGAGTGGTGTGGGTTCGTGCCCAGAAACTGAACCTGTGTTGCCAAAGTGGAGCACACCGAATTTAACCACTAGGCCACTGGGGCTGGCCCAGCATGAGGTTTTTTAAGAAGAAAATATATATTCATTATATAGCCAAATATAATGATGTTGTTTGTGGCATTGACTGTACTTTTCATAAAACAAAGTATGTTTAGATTTAGTAGAAATTACTTCAAAAATTGATGACACATGGTCCACATGTAAGAAGGATAAAAAAATAATAAATGATTTCTATCTAGAACACAGAATTAAGAATAAAATGAAATGTTTAATGGGTAGTAAAGTGAGAAGAAAAATAATACATAAAGATTTTAAAAGTAGATATTACTTAGTTCAACTAAATTGTTTCAGTGGCAAAGTCAAGTGGAACTAATATTTATTATACATCTTGTTGAACAAGCAGAAGAATAGGGAGTGAAATTAGCGAGTATTTCATTGTTTTTATTTGGATTGTAGAAAGTACAGGTTTTGTGATAAGTGGAGAACTGATCACAATTCTCTCCCTTTTCCCCTCTTCTAAGGGAGAAATCACTAGTTTTGTGGGAAGCTGAACTGGAGAGCAGGTCTTCCCACTGGTTGAGGATGGGGGCCAATCAGTCCCAAAGAGTGCATCCTCTGGGCAATCCTGAGTGAGCCCCGAGGATGTTTTCAGCAGTCCTGCTCCGCATCTTGTTCAGACTGATTGTGTCTTCATTCTTTAAGAAAAACTTTATTGAGATACAATCATTTACCATAAAATTAACCCTTTTAAAATGTACAGTACAGTGGTTATTAGTATATTCAGAGAGTTGTGTAGCTATCATACTAATTTTAGAACATTTTCATCACCCGGAAAGAAACGCTGTACCCATTAGCAGTCACTCCCCATTTCTCCCCATGCCACGGGCCCTACGCAACCACTAATCTGCTTTCTATCTCTGTGCATTTGCCTATTCTGAACATTACAGGTTAATGGACTCATGCACTATGTCCCCAAGTCTTTATTATTTCACCGAGGTTTCTGGAAAACCTACTTAGTATCTATGTAAAAAATCAGTCATCTCTTGTGTTTCAGATTTATTACAGAATTTATCCTCTACTTTTTCCATTACCTGTGCATCATTAATACTTTCAAATACCCATATTAGCTCATACCAAATAGAATGATGTATTGCAGATTTGTGAGCTTGTTGACAATAGAATTTGACTTCCAAGGACAATGAAAGCAAAACGCCTGCCTGAACTTCAGCTAACTTTGAAGGGGGTATGGCTACAATATGTTCAACTACACAGATGGTTTTTGCATTATCTTCTGATTACAGAATAAGGGAAACTGCTTCTAGTATGAGTTAACTGTCTTAAGAAACGTCATACTTTTTTTCTGTTGTTAAACCATCTTTTAATCTTAGCCTATTCATGTTCGTACTAGTAAACTAGTTTTTTGGCAATCTGTTAAATATATAATATTTAATATTGGCTTGCCTAAATAAAGAGATTATAAGAATCTGATAATGTACTTTTATTTTTGTGTCTTATAAATTTTCAAAATGTTGATAATAATAAATCTTGTAAACCATTTGGTAAAGGTAACCTTTTAAGTGAGCTTTAAAATTGTTAAACCCAGTGGTAAATCTTTAGAGAAAAACTTTAGTATATAAAGTAAGAGTAACTGAGTAAGTGAGTTATTTTACAATATAATTTATAATGAGAAAGTGTGTTACTTTACTAACCTTCATAGTTTTACAGTGTAGAATTCTTGCTAGGTGTTTGAGAAGCTTGATTTTCAGTGGCATCGCAGTTTATGTTTGCAGTTTTTTATGTGCCTTATGCCTTTCCCCAATGAAATAGTACTTAAATGATTTTTTTTACATGTTGTATTGTATCTTGGAATTATGAGTTAAAGTATAGCATGATAGAAAGAGCATTGACTTTGCAGTCAGACTGCCTCCATTCACATCTCAGTCCCACCCATCACCAATGGGTGCGAGTGCCCTTGCCTCTCTGTGCTTTAATTTCCTCAACTACCAAGTGAGGATATCAGTACTCATTGATTCGACCTGTTATGAAGATGAAATGAAGTAGTGTGTATATAATAATCTGTATAAAGCCCTTAGCACATGCTAAGTGTGCTAAACACATGCTTAAATAATATCAGCCGTTTCATTCTTTGTGGTGTGGGTATAGGAACAGCATAAAATAGCAGAGATAACTAAGGGATTGATCAGCCAGAAATCTTGCATATATTCCCTCTCATTCAGTGAATCTTTATATAATGATGAATAAATTCCTATTTTCTCCAGCTTAGCTTTCCTTATATATTATGTGGCATTTAAAGTAATTTTTACAAAATATAGAAATATTGTATTTAACAAAATCGATGAAGTGTTATGCAATACAAATACAAGTTTTTATTGGACTACAATTTAGGGGTTAGGAAATAAATATTTTCTATTACTAAATTCTTTATCAGGAAACATAGCAAAAGTGAATTCTTTATCTATGTTGGCTTTAACAGCATTTCTTCCTCTTTCCCTGGGCCAGGGTTTTCCAGGTGACTTTGGAGACAGAGGCCCTGCTGGTCCTGATGGCAGTCCTGTGAGTACAATGTGGTGGTGCAGTCTTGCATATGACATCACTGAGACTCCAGAGCAGCTGCACTTGCCATCCTCATTACCACATTTGTGAATAAGTATTATTGGCCAGACAGTTTCCATACCACTGTGCACATTTCAATTTGTGATTTTTCAACATGGGAAATAAGCCAAAAATGTCATAAATAAACTCTATCTTGAAAGATCATCATTAAAATTAATTATATTGACCATGTTAAATGTGACTGCTTAAGTAAAATGTTAGAAATATATGATCACAATACTGACTTGTCTATCTGGGGAGGTGTTGAAGAAGGCTTTCATTTACATGAATATACTACCAAGCCTCATGCAAAAATTGTGCACTCAGTGATTGCTCTTTTGGACTCAAACTTGTCATTCATCTGCCTTACTTTTGAGTATTTTATAGAGAAGTCTTTTGGGGGATGGTTCAGATATCAATATTCAGATCTGGGAGTTACCATTCAAAAATTAATTTAATTATATTATCAAAGAATGGTGATGGATTGCTGTTTTTTGATACTAGATAGAAAAATCTTCACTTTTTGCTCTCAAAGATCATCCAGGAACTACTCCCCAATCTATGCCATGCATCAATCTTTTCATAAGATTTTAAGGTGAATTAGAATCGACCACAAAATCCTTGTAGCCTAAAATAGGAATAGTTCCTATGTTTAGATATAGGTAAATTACTAACGTTTATACTTAAAGTAAATGTTTGAAAAACAATTTCTTTTTATTTCCTTTTTCTGAATTATAACTATATTAGCTTATTCAGTTAATTTAGCCAAGGTTTTATTTGTTATAAGACTTGGCAGGTAAAAGAAGAGTAGAGCTGATTTCCAAATAAATTGTTAAAAACTTGAATGATGTTTTAAGTAGAATGCTTGTGGTCCTTTTCTCCCCGTGATTCTGGGGAGCTTCTTATTTCAAGCATAACAGAGTAAGCATTATTTACTTTTTTCTTTAATACCATTTATGTACTTGCATACCTGATGTGAAGCCATGTGATTTAATTTTTTATCAATTAGATATACATGAAGTTTCTTAGGGTTAGACTCCTACCATATTTAAAATTTTTCTTTTTGAAATCTGCTCTTTATTTAAATATAACATAGTCCTTCCTGAAGAGCATTTTTAGCCTTTAAAATCTTTAACCTATAAAAATAAACTGGATATTTTTAGTTTGTCGATTTATAATTCTCTTTATTTTATACTATGCCTTAGTTTCAAAACAGAATTTGAAATGCAAAAAAAAGAACTATTCTTGTACCTTGTACCATGTAAATAATGTAACAATGACCTGGAGTGGATTAAGAATTATCATAAAGACTATAATGACAAGTGCAAAAGGCTGTCGCAAAAACCCATCACAAATCAACTGGAAAAATTAATATTAATAATTTAAAATAAATAAAAATGTTTATATAAATAATTTAACAGTGTTGGTAATTTCTTACATTTGTATAGTGCTTTATGATAATTTTCAAAACCTTTTATACATATGACAGTTTTCATTGTGACCTTTACAATGAGAATAAATATTATTATTCTTGTTTTATAAATGAGAAAACTGAAGTTTAGAGAATTTAAATAATATACTTCAAAAGAGTTGATAGTGTTTTACAACATCTGAATATTTTCTTCTAACCCTATATGCTGACCACCTGTCTTTTCATACAGTGTATAGGTTGGTTATGTCTATAATGCTGATTACTAATGGGATTTACTTCCTTTATTAGATACGTAAGATACATAGGAGACGTAGAAAAGTCTATATCCTAGGCTGGGCGATAGTTCTCTCGTCCAAAAGCGTGGAGCCAGGGGCACTTTTGAAGAACATAAAGTGCCACCAGAGATTTGTACTTCTTAGAAGGATGCAGAAGAGTAGGGAAATTTTAGAAGTTAGCTGTAGAAGAAAATAAAATTTGATATATTTTTTCCTAGAATTTTTTGTCTTCGTCTTTAGAAACTACACTTAGTAGTTTGGCATCATCTCTAACCGATTTTGCACATTTATTTTACATAGGGACTCGTAGGTAGCGTTGGTCCTCCGGGATTTCCTGGACTTACAGTGAGTATCAAATATCATCATTCTTATAAAATATTTTTTGTGGGTTTATAGTTGTTAGATGTGTTTTTAAAACTAGAAAAACGAGAAGTTTTAGTGTCATTTTTGGATATCAACTTGCTCAAATGTATTTCCTTACCAGATGTACGAATTAGACCAATAATATAAACCAAGAAATTAATTATACTTTATGATAAACTAAAATAACAAATTTCTACAGATTTATGAGTACATATGTATTTATGTATGTAGAGGCATGTGCTTTAGCATTCAGCTGAGCTGAAAGCAAGACTGACAAACCTTTATGAAATGTAAGGAGTCTAATGAAGATAGAATCTTAAAAGTAAACTATTTATATCCATAAAATAGTAGGATGTGACCATGAGCAGAGGTAAGATGTTCCTTAAAAATCAATTTAGAGCTTGCTCTAACGTGTGAAATAGGTAATTAAGACCCCAGAGTTTTATGCTGTAAATTATAGCCACAATATTTTTAGTTGGTACCTGAACACAGGTCTTCTGACTCCAAATCTAACCTTCTTTCCCCACCTTCACTGCCCTAAGGCAGAAGGTGACAACTTGGCCAAAGGAATAAGTCAGGATTTCAGTTATTGGAACTCTGAAGAAATCAGCGTAAGTTTTAACTTGCCATTTGGGGATGATGAGTATAAAATTAAGAGTCAGAAAACCTGAGTGAGTCTAAGACATTTAAACTTTTCTCTTACATAATAATATTAGTATAGCAATAGTAATAAAATTAGCAAGGACAGCTCACTTTTATTTAGTATTTTCTATTTTCTGTAACTAGTATGTGCTAGTCACAAGTGCTATGTTATTTAATTCTCAGAACAACCCAGAACCACTTAGTCTATAAGTGTTGAGCCCAGGTTTGAAGCCAGATTATCTATATCCAGAGTCCAAAATTCTACCCGTTGTGCTATGCCACCTCCGAAGAACTTAGATTACTTGAAAATGTATACCGTCTCTCATGAGATTTCTTTAGGCTTCATGAGAAGCTCTATGTGAAGGTGGAATCCAAAGGGCCAATTTTTTTCTCTCAGAACTTAGAAGAAGGTTAAACCTGTAGGTGGTAGTCAGTGGCCTTATCAATGGGGAGAGAAAGGAAGCAGAGGAAGGGAGTTGGACTCCAAAAATATTTTTCATGCATTCTTCATTTAGCTTACTAACATCAAGTTATTTAGCTCAGAGTTTCTGCAATTACAGTTAAGATTAAGACCAAAATTCTTAACATGGCCTAAGATGTCTAGACTGTTTTGGTTCTTATCTACATCTCGAGAACATAGTCTGTGCACTAGCAAAGCTGTTCCTTCTCAGATGCCCTGCAGCCTCCCTACTACATGGCCTTTGTACTGGTTTGTATACCTGAAACACTCTACCTCTACTTTTCTGCCTTGTCGTTAACTCTTATCCACCTTTCAGTCCCAGGGCTTAGCACAGTGCTGACACATAATAGTGCTCAGTAAAAATAACTGCTTTTTCTGTCCTTTCTCTTTCTCTACTCACCCTTTGGTAGATGGGAAGAGATTCTACAGAAAAGAAAATGACTAAGGACACTAACAGTCATCTTTGTAATCCTCTTCTCTTCTACATTGATACAGATGGCACTGTATACTTTTTGAAGTACTTTCCCATGCATATCTATCTCATTTGTTCCTCAACAAGTAGTAAAGTAGGTAGAGCAGGTATTACCACCTCCAGTGTATATTATTTAATTTTTTAATCAAAATAATGTGTGCACCTACTGAAGTATCAAATGCTGAACTAGACACTAGGCCTAAAAATACAAGTAAGATTTCTATTTTTGACAACATTATAAAATCTAATGGCGTAGAAGGAAAGGAAGCAGTATCATACAATGTGATTACTGCTATAATGGACTAAAATTAAGCCACTGAGTAAGGAGCAATTTGTGTGATCTCAGAAAGTCAGAGTAGCTTTCACAAAGGAGACATCTTTTAAGCTGTGTCTTAAAGACTGTGTATGAGTGGGGTGGGGTGGAAAAGGGGACAGGGCTCTTCAGGCAGAAGAAGACTCATTCAAATGCACCGAAGGGGGAAAAATGGAATGTTTGGGAAATGGAAAGAGGAGCAGCAGGATTGTAGCCTAGGAGGTGTGGGAGGATGGGAGTGGCGTGGAAGGAGGTGAGGTTTTGAAGGTAATTGAGAGAGATTATGTAGAACCTTTATATTTCATATTAAATAGTTTATCTACTTGTCCAGAACTGCAGCCTCTGCTTTCTCTCTCAAGAGTTACCTTCCAGCAAGTATAGTTTCTGACAAGAAATGGTATTGCCTTCTCTAAATTATTTTTTCCCTGCAGTTGATTGTTATTGTCATTTGCTTTCTTAACTGCACTAGTGACAGTGATTATTACCTGTCAGTGTGGGTGGGTATGGTTGAAAAGCACAATGTGAAACTCACAGTCTTGGGCCGGCCCGGTGGCACAGCGGTTAAGCTTGCATGTTCCGCTTCGGCAGCCTGGGGTTTGCCGGTTTGGATCCCTGGGGTGGACATGTCACCATTTGTCAAGCAATGCTGTGGTAGGCATCCCACATACAAAGTAGAGGAAGATGGACACGGATGTTAGCTCAGGGCTGGTCTTCCTCAGCAAAAAGAGGAGGATTGGTGGCTGATGTTAGCTCAGCGCTAATCTTCCTCAAAAAAAAACCCAACATAGTCTTTTCCACAATATGCTCACTCATGTGAACTCTAATTAGCCAGTGGCTGCTGTTTTTATATAAAGAACCTATCTTTGTGTCTGTTTCTTTGACTGACTTTGACTTAAAAGTTCTCGATTATTTATGATGGTGTGGGAGGCTCTTCTCCCTCTAGTGATATATCCCAGACGCTCTCAAGCTCCCATGCATGAAAGTATATCTTCTGTCTACTCCATCTTCCCATGGAAGAAGAGTGTGATAAGTTGGGAGTACTGAAGGGCATTCTGATTATCTTTGTGGAACTGAAAACTGCTCTTAACCTATCATGGATCGCTTTCGGAAGGCTGTAGTTTGTGACGAGTAGGATTTTCCACACAACTTGTGACATGCCACAAAATGTTTGATGTTTCTCGGAAATCTCTATATCCATATCATTTTATTTTTTAATTCTCTATTTTAGCAAGTCTTTCATAACGTATATGTTTTTTGATATCTCCCAACACTTGCTATTTTGTGATTTTTCTTTGAGTCATTAAAAAGTAAAATAGGATATTGTGCATACAAAGTACATTCATCTGAAGATGCCAAACTATGCACAGGAATATATTTACTGAAACAAAAGTTAAAAATATTATATTGTCTATAGAAAAAACAACAGGACAACAAAGAAATATTTGTTTGTAAGGTATTCCTTTCCATATTTACATGATTATTGCTGCAAAATTTCCAAACAGATGTTTATTATGTTTTTTGAAACTATCATAAATTTTAAAGCTATGAACTTTGAATAAACTAGCCATTGTAATTATAAGAATGTTTGTTTCCTATTGACAGAGTTTGTCAACGATGTATTAATATTGCATATCTGTTTGTTAGGTTGGAAAGTATTACTCTTTGCCTCTCACAGTCCCATATGTTTCAGGATTAAACATGTTGGAAATAATTTATGTTAGTTATATTTCACAGACTTTAGGACTCACTGAAAAGTAAAGACATCATATTTTCCATTCTGAAATTTGTAGTATTTAAATGTAGACTATTAGAAATACTTTGTTGTGTCGGGAGATACAAGTCTAAAAATCAATGTTTTAAATTTTATTTTTAAAGTTGGTAACTTCCTCCAGTATTCATTCCATACTTTCTTTTAAAACTATCATGTACCTTTTATTATGTTGGGTCTGGGAAATAAAAAATGACTAAATTATGCTTCTGCTCTCACAGAATGCACAGACTAGAAAGACAGAATAAAAAAGTACAGTACAGTATACTCAGTAGTGTAGAAGAAGGGCATTCCAGTAGTGTAACCATATCTTCAAAGGCTTGGAGCATGAGATAAGGCAGAGCGTGTTCCGAGAATGCAGAACGGTCCATTGTGGCTAAAATGTTGGATTTGGAGGAAGGAGAAGTAGAAGAGGAGGGACAAATGGGAGGAGATGAGACTGGAAGGATTGGTGGAGCCTGGTAGGAAGGGCTGGGATGCTGTCCTAAGAAATTTGGATTGTAACTGTAAAGTTTCTGCATTGTCACAAATATACCTTTAAAAGTTCCTTGTTTGAAAGCCATTAAAGGAAGATTTAAACCAACTTGGTCTTTGAGGATGAAGGATGATACGGTAGCCAGGTACAAAGAAATAATAAGAGAAAGAAAGAAAATTGAGGTGTCAGTGACCCAGAAATTATAACTGATCCCCAAACCATCAAGAGATGTCCACCATTTTTTCAAATTTTACTTTCAAATACCCTTATTGTTGTTACTGTCTTTTGTCTTCTAAAATGCCATGTTGAAGGAGTTTTTCTAAGTCTCTTGCTTGCAGGAGATGATAGTGGTATTTATGTTTTTGAGGAATCTTGCATTGGAGCATTAAAACTGAGAACCTTGACATTGGTGACTACGTCTTTTTCATCTTTGTTTCCTCAACAGTACTACAGTGTCTGGCACATATTATGCCCAATAAATGTTAAATGATGAATGAGTGAGAGAAGCCCAGAAAAGTAGAGTCTTGTGTTCTCAGTTTATCCTTGAAATTATGGTAAATTTTCTCATTCTGCAAATTTCAAATCATAAAATAAAATCATTGGAATGCCTGGCACGTAGTAACTGCCTGGTAAATATTTATTAGATAAATGAGTGAAATAAAAATCTAAGACAATCAAAGGAAGTATTTATTAAATACTTCTTGGGGACATGGCACTAAAATATTTCATCTGTCTTCAAGATATTATGTAGTTGGAGACATATTTGGAGATGAATGTCATGGACAGTAAGTATTACAGGAGCTCAAGGAAGGGAAAGGTCCTTGTGGATGAAATCAGTATGAGAAGCTTCAGGAAATAAGACGGACTTCATAAAGTTTCAAGATTGTGTGATTTATAAATGTGGAGAGAAAAAGAGGTTGTTGTTGAAGAATAAAGCATGAGTGGGAGCTTAGTGAGATGAACTGTTCTGGGTTAATTAATGAATTAATTTTACCACATTCTCTTTGTAATCCTAATGGATGCTTAATGATGCCTTTTTTTCTTACTGCTTTTCAGGGCAGTGTTGGCCCAATGGGACCAATAGGACCTTCTGGAACTCCTGGCCCAATGGTATGGTTCTGTTTGCATAGTGGATATTTCCATTTAATTTCTCTATGATGTCACAAAATATCATTTTTTCTTTTAGGGTCTTTCAGGGAATAAGGGCCTACCTGGAATCAAAGGTGATAAGGTGATTTAAATATTTATATTATCATAGAGATCATTTCTTATCACATTAATTTTTTTCTTTTGAATCAACACAACTTATAAAATATTTTGTTTTTATATATGAGATCTAATCTGTACTATCCATTATATAATTTTTCTCAGAAGTAGGAAAGCTAGAGAAATGATTTTTCTATAATTAGTATTTGTTTTCTTCTACTATTGTCATGTTTGCCACGCTTAAGTGTCTTTGTGTGGTATTGTGCTCTCCAGGGTGAACAAGGCACTGCGGGAGATCCCGGAGAACCAGGGGATCCTGGAGACAAGGTAACTGTTTTGCCATTAATTTTGTATAAATACAAAAAAAACAGTGAAAAAGTATAAACTTTTTAAAAAGAAAGGAGTACTCATTGTTTTAACCATGGAATTTTTTAGGATAAGGTAGCAATATGGCTTTACATGTTTGAAACAGGTTTTCTCAATTTTTTTGGAATATTTCCATGAATTTTTTTAGTAGTCTGTGATAGAGACATCTGCCATTTGTAGTATAATGGCTTTTCTCTTCCCTCTACTATTCTCCTCTTTTAGGGTGCTGTTGGTTTCCTAGGACCACCAGGGATGAGAGGAAAGCCAGGAACTTCAGTAGGTTTGAACTTTTGCTTTGTTCTTTCTGATTAACAGAGTACACACCATGGCATGAGTCTTGACGCTTGTTGGCATTAGTAGAATATAAGAGGTAGGATGCAAGCCTGTATCCTGGCATTTTCTCTCTTAGTTCTAGAATAAAGCTAATCCTTCAAGTTTTCAGCTCACATTTCATAGACTGTTGGACCGCACCTGCCCCACGCCTCTCATCCCAGGCCAAAACCAAATTTCCACGAGTCCTAAAGACCTTGTTGATCTATTAGAGACAGTATTTAAGTTAAGTAGTGGACTTTTAAGTCAGAAAATATAAAGCACCTTAAATAATATTTTAATTTTTCCGAATATCTGTTTCATTACGGAAACATTCTGAAGAAAAGATAGCATGTCACACACTTTTGTGGGCCCAAATATTCTAGTTCCGTGTCTTTTTTTAACCAGTTAGGGCATCAGTTATTTGGAAAAAAAGGATACCTTATATTGTAGTTACCATGAAACCAAAAAATTATAAAACTAAAATTACTGACTAATTTAAATCAAATGATTAAAACATGAGTTAAAAGTATATATCTGCATATTAAAAATCATAATAATTATTATAGATAACATTTACTGAGTGTTTACCAAGTGCCAGGCACCTTTCTAAGGACCGTACGTGTAGTTTAACCCTCGAAACAATCATATGAAGTTGGTACTGTTATTATTCCTATTTTACGTTTTAGGGAAACTGAGACACAGAGAGTTAAATGACTTGCCCAAGGTCCCATAGTTAGTTGGTGGTCACCTGGGAAAAATAGGTTTCTGACCACACGCCCAATTATGTGAGCAGTGTGGGATAGGTAGCAGAGAGACCAAAGAAAAAAACCCAGAGATAATGTACAAGACGTAAGAGTTTATTGGGAACTTACATACAGGGAGTCCAGGAGCAACTGGCTCGATGGAGTTGTGCACCACTACCACGAACAGAGAGGGAGTCGCTCAAGTAGGCAGGGTGCTCAGTAGGCTACGTGCTTGCCAAGAGGGACTGACCTTGCATGACCAGCATTTCAAGGACCAGTAGCTCATGTGGAAGGGCTCTGTGTTCTTCAAGACATGATGTTCTTTGAGATTAGCAGGTCCAGTTGGCCAGGTCCTGGATCATAACAATGCCAGGTGGTTGCTGTCCTCCCCAGAGGGGGCCAGAAGTCTACATGGCTGTGATAGGGCATTTAGGCTGGTGTTGAGCAAGCAAGGCCCTACACTAGGTGATCATGTATATCAGATCATATATTGGCCACTGTGCATTACTGTTTTAGGGTTTAACATTTTAAGATTGTTTGTAGATTTTAATATTGATTATAACTCTGTGAAGATGATTGTAGTTAGGAAAAATAGATATAAAATTATAATTTATTAATATAATATTAAAATATACCTAAAAAAAGAATGTTGTTTTCCTGAGCAATTCATCATGTTCTCTCTAACTCCACCCTCCCATCTCAGGATTATTAATTTTCACATCAAAGGAAGCAGCATTAAGTTACAGAACGTTATATACCCCCCTAGTTTATGACTTCTAATAGGGAGCATTTCATATACATCTCTCAGTTATTACTGAATCCAAAGAATAGGTTTTGGCATCCATTTGTCTAGTGACATGTTTGTGGTGAACTTGGGTTTTACTAGTTTTTCACCTTGGACTCGGGGTAAGCCTGGTCAGCCATGTACTCAGACTTGTGTCCTGGAGTTGAATCTCAGAGTGCATACATAAGGGGCGTGAGAATAGGTCATGAGACAGCAAAAAGCTTCTGGTTTGCAAGGATGATCCTAAACCACATAACAGGGACTTCTGATATGTGCAGTGCTTGGCAAAATAAGACCATAATTTCTTACACCTTCAATTTTTTATAATGAGAGGATTTCCTAACTTTTGATAATAATAGAAGGAAATGGTTCAACACATTTTCTAAGGCCAGTGCAGAGTAATAAGTGATATCAATATTATTCTCTTATGCTTTACAGTTAGTTGAGAAAACTAGAGTCAAATATCATGCTTTTATAAGGTAAACCTTTTTGACATTTCTCTTACTCTTTGATTCAGTTTACATTGATAACATGTTTACTGGGGGCAGGAGGGCCCCTGGTCTGAGAAGCAGAGACTTGCATTTTAGTCCCAGCCCTGACACTGACCTGCTATGGCCGTGGGCATTTAACCGTCATGGTATCCAGTTTCTCATGTTTTAAATGGGAGTCAGACTACATCATATTTAAAAGGTTCTTTGCAGCTCTGTGACTCTATGATCTTTTTCTCTCTTAAATAGTGGTTACCAATATTTTCTCTAGTCTAAGCTAGAGAAAAGGCAGAGAGCCTGTTTCACCTTTAATACATTGTCTTAAAACCCTTAATATTTTTTTTTCCTGGAATAAATCACCAGAAACTCTAATGTGGGTTTTTTAGGGCAGGGATGCTGGGAGCATGAGACAGTGAGAGTGAGATTCTTACTTGCTTATTTTATATCTTTCTGTATTCTAATTAAAAAAAGAAAAACCATTTTTAATGTCAACAGGGATTACTTTGGTAGGAGATAGTTAACCATTTTTTGTTTGTTTTATCATCTTTGAAAAATACATTCTTTGGACTGAAGATAGGATAGATTTATGAATTAATATTTGTGAGATGGCCTTGTCTTTAGATTCTCACTTTATTTATCACTTGTTTATATCTTATTAATAGAAAAATTGTAGAGGTTTGACCTGGAAACCTTCCCTAGTTATAGAAGGAGACATCTGTTTAATGTAAAATAGCTTACACAGAATCAGTTATCATATTATGAAACAAACTTCCACATTCAATTATACAAATTAGTGCCTACCTAAAACATTTGTGTACTATCATGGAAAGAATGCCAAAATCGTAAGCATGTTTTTCTTATATCTCCTACTTTTGGTTTTCTGTTATCTAAAATGTTGATGTTACTGATATTGTTTCCAAATGGATCTGAGTTGTAACGAGTAAGAATATTTTTAAGATAAAAGAGTGTTCTGATCTGGAAGGTTTTTACATATTGAAACAGGAAAGCTTTTGCTCTGCAAGTATTTAAAAACTAGAAAAAACTACCAATCTGAAGTTGTTAAGAAATATTTTTTCCTTAACACAGAGAAAACAATGACAATTATATCCTTTCCATTTCTTACTAGAATTTCTGTCATTTATAGAGGTTTGCTCAATCATTATTGAATTCTCTAAAAGTTACTTGAAAACTCAGTTTTTGTAAAGGAGAATTGGCATTCAAGGAAACTTGCAATTGAAGTTTTTAAAAATGAAAAATTATTCTGAAGAATGAATAAAATTGTTTCACAATTTATGTTTTTATATATTTGGTTGTCAATAAACTTTTCTGAAAACAAAGGATTAGGGTATGCTATTTTTTCCTCAAAGCTTGTAAATTTAGCTTCTTGTTTGTATTTTGCCACAAGAGGGCCCCGGTGAGCACTCCATCTCTCTCTAAGAGAGGTACTTGTCATTTCAGAATTTGACTCCCCTAGATACAGACTATGATGGATGATGATTTTGTTTATTTAGGAGAACTTATATGAATTTCTGAATGCTATTTCGTGACCTTTCTCTAGCTTTGGTTGCAGCAGTTGTACTGTGTACTGTTTCATGTCCAGGTTCTCCAGTGCTGTATGACAATGGATTTAGTGCATATAGGAAACTGTGCTTAGTTCTTGCAAAGTGGATAAACTAATATTGTATCTTGAAATTTTATGTGATCTGAGGCCTATTTAAATCAAAATTGAAGCTCACATAGAAATTTAACATGGCAGAAATAATGAATTCAATAGTTTTTCTTAGGAAAACAAGGATATCAGACTACTGGCCTTCCCTGTTCTATACTATCGTCTCTTGCGAGCATTGCCAGCCCTCTCTAGTTTCAGGCCTTATACCCACTTCTCTCTCCTCTGATCTTCCTCTCCAACCCAGATTTAAAATTCTTAATCTGTATGTCAGAAAGTGACTTCAGAGGTACTGAAACCAATTCCTCAAAATTTTAATTGAAGGATCAAAACAGTCTAGAATTCTAGGTCTCGTTCAAGTGAGGAGAGAGGCTGTGAAGGGAAGGGTCAATGGTTATAAATCTGGGTAACATTTGATGAGGACTTTCTATGTGCCAGGCACTGTGCTTCTTTCTCACTTTACGTATATTGCCTCGTTTAATCCTCACAGTGACTCTGTGAGAATGTTAGCACTCTTATTATTCCCCTTTTATTGATGAGAAAACTGAAGCTTAGAGAGATTAAGCAACAAGATTCTTAATTACTAAATTAGCCCCTTATAGTAGCAGAGGAGGGGGAATTTTCAGTCAGCCCCAGGACCCTGGTTATTTCTGAAGGCAGTTCCTCATCTAGAGTTCCCCACCTTGTTGAGTCAAACTTTGTTGTCTTATCTCTGGGAAATGCACACACACAATTTTTTTTCTTTATTTGAGCACTTAAACTCATTAATTTGTTTGTATCTCTAACACTTAGGAATAAATATATATTACATCTGTACACATTTTATTTAAATAAGTTTTCCACAATGATGATGTTTACAAATTCTTTCTGAAAAGTTGTTACAACTTTCTTTGACATAATATATTGACCATTGTTTGCTGAAAAGTCATTACAACTTTGTGTAGCATAATATTTTGAGTGCTGTTTGCTTACCATATGTCTGCTTCCTTTTTAAATTATGTTTGTTAAATTAATGTTTATATTTTGATCCCCCCCCCCATTTTAGGGCCAAATAGGTGACCCAGGACCCCAAGGACCATTAGGCCCTCCAGGACCAGAGGTAAAATGTTGGTGGGAAGATAATAAATTTGAAACAAAAATCCTAGAAATTAAACTTGTTAGGTAAAATATGTTTTTACACAATAGTCTTAATAAAGATTCTCTTTAAAGTTTATATCTTCATGGTCTGGACTAAATTTTTTCTGTTACATTGGGAGGTATGCAGCAGTGATCCCAAGGAAACAGAAAAACTTTTAGTCACATTATCATCCTGATTAGATCAAGCCGATTTATTTGTTCTGCACAAAAGATATTAATAACACATACTTGGGGCTTGAAATCAAATTTTAGGACCTAAAATCCACAGAATTTTAATTCAGAGTGCTTCCAATTTTTGCTATATGCAAATATCATTTGGATTTCATATTCTAGAATAAAATGCAATTAAATCTATGTTACATATATCAAATTTGCTTGTATATTCTTTGAAACTTTAGCTTATTGCTTGATATAGAGTGGCTTTTTTTTCCTACAAGACCATATAGTACATAAACTTCTGAGATGAGACATGTTTTTTAAAATAATTTTGTGAGTCAAAGGTATATCACATGGAGGTAAAGTTTCTGAAGCTCACTCTAGTTCAGAAATGTAAGCCCAAATATATACATATAAATACACGTACACACACAGAGACACGTCTAATTCAGAGTCGTAGATATAGCAGTAAAGCTGAGAAAATGAATTTGGCTTCAGAATAAATAAATCAGCATAAACAAATCAGTCTCCATGTTGTCAGGGCACTAGGCAAGAGTTTCTGGGCATAGTGCTGTACTGACGCTTTCTCCCTCTCTGTGAACTGTGAGATCTCCTTGTACTCCACAGCTGTCTTTCAGGGTTGGCTGATTTCTTTAGCAAATACCTGTTCTTACTTATTGTCTAGTTTAAAAACACATTGGATATTGATAGTTCAAAAATCTAAAAAACTACATTGTACTTAGTTTTATTAATAAGGGAGGTAATAGGGTATAAAATGCTGCAATATGTTGTGTCTTCATTATGGAAAGAAGGAAACTGTTTTGAGTAACTAAAACAATTAACATATAATTAACAGGTTAATATAAGTTTATCTCTTTTATGAACCTACATTCTTTCAACAATTTTTCATGAAAACCTTTCTGGAATGAATCATATTTACCTGTTCTCATACTGAAGATGCAGACCCTAATTCATCTTTCATTATGTTCAAAGATTATTATGAACATGCATTGTTCTCTTGTAACTGTAGTTACAGATGGTATGCGTGCTGGAAAGGACTGTGTCACCTCCTTGCCATCAGGATGATTTTGGATCTTTTGCTTCTTTTTCATAAAGCCAGGTTAAAGGATGCTTAGGCCATGTTTTTTTCACTTGGTCTTTCAAAATCTTTCTTTTTTCTCTGTTGTCTTTGAGGTTTTATGGTTTGCAATCACCATTCAAAACACTGTCTCATTATCTTTGATTGCTGCACTACTAATACAAGTTTCTGAATCTCAACCTTGTCAGCCTGTGCCCATTCTTCCTCCTCACCTACATTAAACTTTTTCATGGGGCTAGAAATGGAACCTGCACTCTCTCAAGAGGTGGTGCAAGGTTGTTTTGGGAAATGGGGCCTAATCCAAAAATTATAACTTCTTGATCTTAAGAAGGTAATACGTAGGCAACCATATATGAGGCAACGCTTTTATCCAAATCCTCAAATCCTCAAAGTTCTCAACATTAGGCTTTTAATAGAACTGCAGGTCGAAGAATTTAAAATAGTATGTTTAATAGTATATCAAGCCTGAAAAGTTTATACTTGCACGGAGGATGTATTTTCTCAGATAAAGAGTCTTCTATGTTTTGCTAAATTTAGGCGTTATCCTGTAGAGAATGATCAAGGATTTTTAAGCAAGGGAATGGAATTATCAGACTTATGTTTTCGACATATGTGTTGTAGCTGGAACAAAGGTAAAAGAGGAGAGAGGGAAAGGTGACAAGAAGGAGGGAGGGAGAGATGACAAGACTAATTAAAGGCTATACGGAGGATAATGCAAGCCCAGGGGATTAACGATGAGGGCCTATGACAATAGAGAGGAAAGGACGGCTTTAAGAAATAATTAGGAAATATAATCCACAGCACTTGAATCATTCATTCAGTTTGTGTGAAAGAGGAATAAAAGATAATTTTAATATTTCTTGCTTGAACATTTGGATAAAATGTGGATCACCATTCTAAAAATAGAGAATAAAAGAGAAGAAGGAGGAAGATATTCATGGTGGATGGAGATAATGCTTTGGTTTTGAATTTTTCAGGGCTGAAGTGCCTCTAGGACCTACAGGAAATTAGTCCCATAAGGGTAAAGAAAACTGTAGGCTCTAAACTCAGAAGAAAAGAGTGGACTAGAGATATGTATTTGTATAGTCATCCACATAGAGGTATTAGGGGAAGCAGTTGTAGTAGATGAAATCACTAAGGGAGGGTTTATGAAACAAGATCTGAAAATACTACACCTGGGCACTCATCCCCAGAGGCCTACATTCTATGTCTACAGTGCAAGTAAGTTTTAAATTGACAATGTGAGGGCAGTAAAATAAACTTTGGTAACTTAAAAACGTACTCCTAAGTAACTCATGGTCTAGATAGAAGAAAAAAATCACAATGGAAATTAGAAAATATTTAGAAATGAGTAAGAAGAAATCACTAGAAAAGTTTGAGTGTTGTGACTAAAGCAACACTTAGAGGAAAATTTACAGACTTAAGTGCATTTCTCTAAGAAGCAAGGAAAATCAAGAATAAATGTTATGTATAGCATAAGTGGTGTAGGGATTTGTTTTGAAAGGAGAAAGAAGTTGAAAGAGGTCAAATAGGATAGACTCCATTTTCTTTGTAAGTAGGAGAGTAAATCCCAAGACTGAGAGGAATATGTGCTGGCAGAAGGAGGGCCCTTGAGGAGTTCGTGAAGAGTAAGCAGAGGAGTGACTGGGGGTAATAAAATAATTTCTGAGTTGTGTTAAGAACTCAGTTGAGATTGGAAGACTTTTTCCCCAAAATATAGCCACAAAGTCCTGTACATTTTATTAGGACTGGATTGCAAATTTGAGTCTGAACTTCCTACTGGCCAAAACAATGAAACGTGATCAGTTATATGCGTCTCTCTCTCTTGGATAAAAGCATATTAATTATTCAAAAGAAGGGCAGCAATTCATGGTATTGTGCGGCTTCCATCTTTCAATATAAATTGATAGCATAAAACCAAAGTACGTTTCAGTAAGAGTAATTCTATTAGGGGTCAAAACGATGAGACCTACATATCTACTTCTGTGATAGCTTTTGTTACTTACTGGGTGAGAAAAAGTTTGAATTTATATCTGAAAAGTACTGTACTTTGGGGATTAATATCTTCTGAATGAGAATTGAGGAGTTAGCCTGAGTACCTTGAGCAAATTACTTAAGCTCTCTGTACCTTTCCTCATCTGTAAAATGGAAATATTAATAGTACCAACCTCATAAAGTTGTTGTGACTATTACATGCATTAGTACATGTAAAACACTTCAGTGTCTGGTTAATATGAAGCACTCAATATGTGTTGGCCGCTATCACCACCACCACCATCATTGTGGAACACAGTCTAACAGAGAGAAAAAATAGTTATCTGAGTTAGCTCAGTGAACTATTGCAATATTTTGCAAATATTTTATAGTCATGAAATATTTTACAATTGTATTTGTTATTCACAATTATGTTTCCACTGAGGAATTAGGTTAAATTATACAAGGCTAAGATCAGCTGCCAAGCCTTCTTCAGTAGCTGCCACTGTTACCACGTTGGGGTCTTGGGTTCACAGACACCGATGGTTAGGCCAAGTTTATTCATGCATAACTGTAAGATGTAGAAAAATAATGAGTGTTTTTTTCTTTAAAACCATATAAGGAAATATTAAACAAGTACTTATGTTAAGCAAACACTAATCTTTTAACCTTATATTTAAAACTAATTTCAGACTTCCAGAAAAGTTGCAAAAATTGTTCTAAACTATGTAAAAGTTGTTCTCAAACTATATAAAAAGTTATACTTAGAGAAATATACTACCTCCCAACCTTTCTGGTCTGTCCCCATTCCTGTTTTCTTTTTCAGAGTGCTCCCACTCACCCCCTGGGCTTGTTTCACTAGTTTTTGTTTTATCCTTGGTGTGTGTGTTATGTGTGTGTGTGTGTGTTTTGTTTGTTAATAAGCACATTTACATATATTTTCTTTTCAAGACTTTTTTCTTACATAAAAGGTTAGATACTCTTTTGCACTTTGTTTTTTTTTTACTTAAAAATATATCCTGGAAGGGGGGTGGGGGGAGGGCACAGAGGGGGAAGTGGTGTACCCACAACATGACTAACAAAAATGTACAACTGAAATCTCACAAGGTTGTAATCTATCATAACATTAATAAAAAAAAAAAAAAAAGAAGAAAAAAAAAAATGGGCAGAGGACCTGAATAGAAATTTTTCCAAAGAAAACATACAAATAGTCAAAAGGTACATGAAAAGATACTCAACATCACTAATCATCAGGGAAGTGCAAATCAAAATCACAATGAGATATCACCTCACACCCATTAGAATGGCTATTATCAGAAAGACAAGAAATAGCAAGTTTTGGTGAGAACGTGGAGAGAAGGGAACCCTGCACGTTGTTGGTGGGAAGGTAAATTGGTTCATCCACCATGGAAAATAGTGCAGAAGTTCTTCAAAATAGTAAAAATGGAAGTACCATATGATCCAGCAATCCCACTTCTAGATATCTATCCAAAGGAATTGAAATCAGGACATTAGAAGAGATATCTGCACCCCCATGTTCATTGCAGCATTATTCACCATAGCCCAGATATGAAACAACCTAAGACTCTATTTACAAATGAATGGTTAAAGAAGATGTGGTATGTATATACAATGGAATATTATTCAGTCATAAAAGAGAAGAAAATCCTGCCATTTGAAACAACATGGGTGGACCTTGAGAATCACGCTAAGGGAAAAAAGCCAGACAGAGAAAGACAAACACTGTATGATCTGACTTATATGTGAATCTAAAAAAGCCAAACTCATAGAAACAGAGAGTGGAATGGTTGTTGCCAGGGCCTTGGGGATGGAAGAAATGAAGAGATGATGGTCAAAGCATACAAACCTTTAGTTATAAGATGAATAAGTTCTGAGGATGCAAGTATAGCATGGTGACTATAGTTACGAACACTGTAGTATATATTTGCAAGTTGCTAAGAAAGTAGATCTTAATGTTGTTACAACCAAAAAATAAGAAATTGTAATCATGTGAGGTGATGGAAGTATTCACTAACCCTATTGTGGTAATCATTTTGCAATATATACATGTATCAAAAAAATATATATATATATCCTGGAAAAAATGATAGCATAGCAGTTCGTGGAGCTCTTCTTGGTCCCGTTTTGTAGCTGCATAGAACATCATTGTGTGGATATATCATAGTCTGTTTAGTCATTCTCCTGTGTGGGGGAATCTAGGTTATTTCCAGCATTTTACAATACAAGCACTGCTGCAGTGGATACGCTTGTGCTTATGTGTTTTCATCTTCTTGAAGGTATAGCTTCATCGTAAATTCCTAGAATTGGGATTGCAGGGTCAAAAGAAAAATGTATATTTAGTTTTGTTTAGTTATTGCTAAATTCCTCTCCAAAAGGATTGTTCTGATTTGCATTCCCATCAGAATTTCTCTAATTATGATAATTTTCTAATTATGAGTGAAACTGAATGTTTCTTTTTCATATGTTTAAGGGCTATTTTTATTGTTTTCTTGTGAGTTGTCTATTCATGTCTTTTGCCCATTTTTCTGTTGAATATTTAGTCTTTTTTTCCCTAAATGTTTACAAATTGTTTGTATGTTAGGGAAATTAGTCCTTTACCTGTGATATATACTGCAAGTATTTTCCCCAACTTGTCACTTGTCTTTTGACTTTGTTTCTGGTATTTTTTTTGACATATAAAAGTTTTAAATTTTTTTTAGCCAAATTTGTCAATCTTTTATTGAATTTGGATTTTGAATCATTCTTAGAAAACCTTTTCCTATGCCCAGGTTATAAAGGAACCACCCATGTTTTCTTCTAATACTTGACTAATTTCATTTTTTTACATTTAGGTGATACATGAGGAGTTTTTTTTATTGTCAATATAGTGATATATATTTAATTTTATCTTTTTCCAAATGGCTTATCAATTGTCCCAGAAGCGTGTGTTGAGCAATTTGTCTTTGCTTCAGTGACTTTTTTTTTTAAAGGTTTTATTTTTTTCCTTTTTCTCCCCAAAGCCCCCCGGTACATAGTTGTATATTCTTCGTTGTGGGTCCTTCTAGTTGTGGCATGTGGGACGCTGCCTCAGCGTGGTTTGATGAGCAGTGCCATGTCCGCGCCCAGGATTTGAACCAACGAAACACTGGGCCACCTGCAGCGGAACTCACGAACTTAACCACTCAGCCACGGGGCCAGCCCCTGCTTCAGTGATTTTAAAACACCATCTCTATCATATGCTAAATTTCCATGGTTCTTGGGTTTATGTCTGGACTTCGTTTTCTATTCTACTTGAATGGCTGTTTTTTCCTGCACAAATATGTTGTTTTAATGATAAAAGCTTTTTGGTATTTTTTTAACTTTGAGAATAACTAGGAATAATTGACAAATACAATTGTATGAAGTGTACAATGTGATGATGATTTGATATACCTATACATTGTGAAATGATTACCAAGATCAAGATAATTAACACATCCATCACCTCATGTGATTAACTCTTTTTAAATTTTTTTGTGGCGAGAATGCTTAAGATCTACTCTGAGCAACACTGAAGTATATAATACCATATTTTTAACTGTAGTCACCATCCTGTACATTAGATCCTCAGAACTTATTATTTTTATAGCTAAAGATTTGTACCGTTTGACCTACATCACCCCATTTCCTCCTCCACCCTCCCCAAAGCTCCTGACAACCACCATTATTTTCTCTGTTTCTATGAAATTGGGGTTTTGTATATATATATATTCCACATATATGTGATAGCATACAATATTTGGCTTTCTCTGTCTGGCTTATTTCACTTAGAATAATGTCCTCCAGGTTCATCCATGTTGTGAAAAGCAGCATTTCCTTCCTTTTTATGGCTGAATAATATTCTATTGTATTTACATAGCACATTTCTTTATACATTCATCCATCGAAGGACATTTAGATTGTTTCCATATCTTGGCTATTGTAAATAATGCTGCAATGAACATGGGGGTGCATATATCTTTTTGAGTTAGTGTTTTCATTTTCTTTGGATAAATACCCAGAAGGGGAATTGCTGGGTTGTATGGTAGTTCTGTTTTTAATTTTTTGAAGAACCTTCATACTGTTTTCCACAGTGGCTGCACCAATTTACATTCCTACCAGTAGTGCACAAGCATTCTCTTTTCTCCACATCTTTACCAACACTTATTTGTCTTATTATTTTAAAAAAGATTGGCACCTGAGCTAACATCTGTTGCCAATCTTCTGCTTTTTTTTCTTCTTTTTCTCCCCAAAGCCCCCCAATATATAGTTGTATATTCTAGTTGTAGGTCCTTCTGGTTGTGCTATGTGGGATGCCACCTCAGCACGGCTTGATCAGCGGTGCCATGTCTGCACCCAGGATCCGAACCAGTGAAATGCTGGGCCACTGAAGCAGAGTGCACAAACTTAACCACTCAGCCATGGAGCTGGGCCCCTCTTGCCTTTTTGATAATAGGCATTCTAACATGTGAGGTGATATCTCATTGTGGTTTTGATTTGCATTTCCCTGATGATTAGTGATGTTGAGCACCTTTTCATGTACCTGCTGGCCATCTGTCTGTCTTCTTTGGAAAAATGTCTATTCAGATCCCATGCCCATTTTTTAATCAGGTTGTTTTTTTGCTATTGAGTTATATGAGTTCTTTTGTATTTTTGACATTAACACCTTATCAAATATATGGTTTGTGCATATTTTATCCCATTCTGTAGGTTGCTTTTTCAGTTTATTGATTGTTTCTTTTGCTATGCAGAAGCTCTTTAGTTTGATGTAGTCCCACTTGGTTATTTTAGCTGTTGTTGCCTTTGCTTTTAGTGTCCTATCTGAGAAATCATGGTCAAGGCCAATCTCAAGGATCTTTTTTCTTATGTTTTCTTCTAGGATTTTAATGGTTTCAGGTGTTATATTTAAGTCTTTGATCCATCTTGAGTTAATTTTTGTGAGTGGAGTAAGCTAGGGGTCAAGTTTCATTCTTTTGCGTGTGGACATCCAGTTTTCCCAAAACCAATTATTGAAGAGACTATCATTTCTCCATTGTATGTTCTTGGCACCCTTCTCAAAAATTAGTTGACTGTATATGCATGGGTTTATGTCCAGGCTTTCTATTCTGTTTCTCTGATCTATAGCAAAAGCAATCCAGAGAAAGAAGAACAAAGCTAGAGGCATCACACTTACTGATTTCAAGCTATATTACAAAACTATAGTATTCAAAACAACTAAAGTTTTGGTACTTAAAAACTTTATTTGTTATGGTTCTTTGGTACCTTAGAGTAATAGTACTTTATGCTATATTTTAACATCTGGAAAGGCTGTATGTCCTTTTAGCTTTTCTTTTTCAGTGGTTTCCTGGCTATACTTGCATACTCATTTTTCCACATAAACTTTAG